>NW_027187338.1:8889737-8923169 GCF_028583685.1 Petaurus breviceps papuanus
GGGTGGATGGGTGGATGGATGGATGGATAGATGGCTGGATGGATGAAGAATGAGCACAATTCCTGTTACCCCACTCTCAGAGGAGAAACCAACCCTCGTGCACCCTGGATCTCCTACCCCACTGGACCTAAGGACTTCACCTCTCTATCCTTTTTGGGGTCCCTCATCTCAGATTCACAACACAGGCACACCTTCCAGGTCAATCTAACTCATTTTGAGGGGTTGTCTCTGGCACATAAAGAGAAGTAGGGAGTGGGATTAGAACTTCACCTTGCTGCCCTGTGGCTCTTCCAGGCAGAAGCATCGAGTGTAGACCTTGCCCTCGGCCTGTGGACTAATCTCAATGAGCTCGTTGTTCTGGGTGTCCCGTCGGGCCTTGGAGGCTTCCTGAGGGCACTGCTTGGCAAGTTAAGAGGAAGAAATGGGCACTGACTCTCCTCCCACCCACTCGACTCCCACCCACTCCCGCACTTGACTCTGTCCCTGCCTCTCCTCCCACCCACCTGGAGCTGGCTTCCCTGGTCTGTCTGTGCTGTTGTCACCCCAAACCCCAAAGAGAACCAGCACTCACTTAAATGAACCACCCTATGCCTCCAGGTTCCCAAACTCACCCCAGTTGGTGAGACCTCACAGCACCCTTCCTCCATCACCAGGGCAGGGTCACAGTAGATGTGGGCCTGCTGTAAATCAAACTGGGGAAGGGGGAGACAAAGGTAAGAAGGGCACAGGAAACAAAGTGGGATCACGCCAAGGGGAGCCTCCAGGCATGGGAGGCCATGCTACTGGATGTTGCCAGCTACAACTCCAGGCCCCCCGCCCCAGCAGACACTTACAAAGACGGGTTTGCCTCGCTCAGCATCCACGCCCAAGAGGACGTGGCCCTCGGGAAGCACTGCATGCCGGGGACCCAAAGGTTGGGAGGAGACAGAGGCGCAGTCCACATGGACTGAGGCCACACGCCCAGTCACACTCAGCACCAACTTGTGCCAGTGCAGGTCAAAGATCTGGACCACCGGGAAGATGCAGGACACAAAGTCGCCGTCCAAGCCACGGGCCCGGAACTCCAGGCTCTTGTCATGATCGTTGACCTCCAAGGAGATCTGAGAAGGCAAGATGATAGAAGTACAGGACTGGGAGCTAGAAGGGACCCACAGATCCAAATGCTCCATGAGGAAAGCAAGGCCCTGAGAAGGAATGGGAATGCACAGCACCACAGAATCTCAGAGCGAAGAGGGGTCTTAGAAGGTACCTAGTCCAGCCAAGACCGACACATCCAGTGAATGCTTGAAACCTCAAGTGACGGGGAACTCATTACCTCCCCAAACAGCACCTTCTACTTTAGGGCAGTGCTCATTATTAGGAAGTCTTTCCAGACCTCCAATCTAGGTCTGTGATTTCTCCCCATTTCTCCCAGTTCTGGGGCCATCTTTCACATGGCAGCCCTTTGAATAATTGAAGGCTGTTAGTATATTCCCGGCCTCCCTCCCCTCTTGCCCTCAGTCTTTTCTTCCCCTGACCTTACATTCCTAATCCTATAAGATGAGTGCTCATAAGGAAGGCCTGGCCTTCAGTCTCCTTCTCATCTTTGGGGATGAACTGACCTCTATGTCAATGCAACTCAAATACTCTGATTTTCCAAGTGATGAAAAGCCCTGTGTAGAATTATTCTTTCTACCCCCTGCCTCTTTGAGCAAAGAGGGGAGAAACATGTAATTCTAGCCAGTGACAATAAGAATTACTAACAATAATTAATAGTAAAAATTCCCATTTCCACAGGAAAAAAAGGGAAACAGGCATTTATTAAGCTCTTATTGTGTGCACTGCACTGAGTTTTACAAATATCATCTCATTTGATCCTCACAACAAAACTGGGAGGTAGGTGCTGTAATCACCCCCATTTTACATTTGAAGAAATTGAGGCAGAAAGAAGTTAAGTGACTTGACCAAGGTCACACAGCTTTTAAGTATCAAGGTTCATTTGTTTGTGTGTGGGGTGGGGAGATAGAGATGAGTGTGGGGGTGGGGTCTGGACTTGGGATTTCACAAACTACCAAATGCAACTCAGCAACCATGCTACAAATTATCATTTTAGAAAATCCCCCAGGGTATTGCTTCTAGGGTCCCCCAGCCGGTACACGTCAGAGGCAGGATCTGAACCCAGGTCTTACTGAATCCATTCTCTCGATCTTTGCCATGCTGCCTCCCATCTCTTGACTTCTAGGAGGCGGTATGTTACACCAAAAAGAGAATTCACTTTGTAGCCAAGTTTGGATGGGAGCCCTGCTTCTTAGTAACCCCGTGTAACCTTCCCAAGTCAAGTGCCCTCCCCCGCCCAGGGCTGGGTTCTGCCATAAAATGTGGGCATCCCCCACTCCCGTTTCTCCTAAGTCATCACGCCTTTCACTGCCTGCCTCCAGCACACACACACTCACATTCCCACCCAACTATAAGGAAGTTTTCTGCTTGGCCCAGCTCTGTAGACTGAACCAATGAGCTTGGCCAGGTGGGGCCTGGCAGCCAATCAGAGGCCGTTTCGAGTGGAAGATGCTGTCCTCTTTGGGGACCACAGGGGAAGGGAGGGCTCCGGGCTGGTTAGGGAGTTAAGTGCCATCATCACCAGCCTGGGACTGGGGAATTTTGTTATTCATACAACTGATGGCCTTCCCCTGGTGTCCCATTTCTGCATTTGTACTTTCTCTTTGTCCTTGCAAATAAGCCTCATAAAGAGAAGCACACAGAAGGCCTGGAATGGGTGGAGAGAGCAGCTGCCTTTTCTGTCACAGGGGACTGCACTAATAGGCAGGAGATCTGACACTAAATCTCCGTGTGACCTTGGCCAAGTCCTTTCCCTTCCTCTGTGCCTCTGCTACTCATCAGTCAATGAGGGGATTTGACCAGCTGGTCCCTAAGGTTTCCTCCTAGTTTTAACAGTTTCAGTCCTTTTGGGGATGAGGGTATGTAGGGGAAGCAGCGATCCAATGGGGGCAGCCTGTTACAGCGGCTTGTAGAATTGGGGAGATAACTATTAAAGTCCTACTGGTCTCTGAGCTCTAGGAGCCAAGCAGATTCTGAGGATGGGTAGGCCAGATGGCTCAGAACTTGGGTTGGGGCTGAAAATATAAAAAGGAATGAAAGGTGAAAGTCCTAGGGTGAATGACCCTTGGATATTCTCAGAGGAATGGGCATCACTGTCTGAAATCAGTCCAGCCAAAGGATCCTTCACACACTGCACTGCCTTCTCACCAGGTTCTGTGTTCCAGTAGGGGGATCCATGATGGGCAGTACCAAGGGAGCTGGTGGCCCTGGTGGTCAGGGATATCCTGAGGGCTCCCTCCCAGGGCTCGGAGTGGCCAGGACAGGGTAATGAGAAAGGATGAGGATTGGAAAACTCCTGGGAGGAGGGGGAAAGAGGCAAGGAGGAGCAGATAGTTAAATAGTGAGGTGGGGTTCAGAGTAGACAGGAGGTGGACAGGGAAAGGGAAGGCAAGGTCTTGGGGTATGTATGGACATAAGCTGGAAATGATACCCTAGGGCAGAACAGAGATGAGAAAGGGAAGAGATGGAAAGTCTATCTAAAATAATAACTTTAGACCTGAAGGAACCTCAGAGATCATCATTCTAGGAGAAGGGCTCTTCACCTGGGGCTCATGAACTTGGATTTTTAATGCTTTGGTAATGATTTTGATAGAATTCATTTCTCTTGTAATATTATATATTTAAAAACATTATTCTGAGAATATGTCCATAGACCTCACCAGATTGCCAAAGGGGTCCATGATACAAAGAAAATTGGGGGGCCTTCCTTCTAGTAGCTCATCCACTCATTTTATCTATAAGGAAACTGAGGTCCCCAGAGGAGCAGTGGCTTGTATTAGGCTGCTCGTAGAATAAGTAGCAGCACTGGGATTAAAAACTGGGTTCTCAGATTTTTAATCCAAGGATCTTCTTAAGTCTGAGTGGGGAAGAGACTTAGGGATGAAGGTGGGCGGCTCAAAGGACTATCCATCAGGGCTGGAGGCAGGAGACCAGGGGTAACAGCTAGGAAGACTAGTGAGGGGTGAGAAGGACCCAGGGTGGGGAGAGGGTCAAGAAGACAGAGTGAGGATTGGGGCAAGGGAGTGGAAGGATGCAGGAAGGAGCAGGGAGAAGAAGGATTAGGGCAGGACCATGTTAGTGGGAGAGAAAGAGGCTGGAGGGAAGGACAAGTGGGTGGAAGGACCAAGGAGGTTGGGAGAGAAGGGGAGGAGGCCAGGGGAAGTGGAGGCAGGGTTAGGAGGGCAGCAGGAGGCTGAGGCTCACCTGTGGGTACCCATCCTTATCAGTCACTTGCAGTAAATACCAGGTGTCTTTGCTTGTCTGTTTCTTCAGCAAAAGGGTCAGCACTATTGCAAACTGGTCAGGGAGACCCCTAGGGAACACCTGGCTGGAAGGAGGAGGAAAAAAGGACAGTTGAGCCTTGCCATCATTAGAAGCCCAACCTGCTGGGCTCAGCTTCTCCAAGAGTCCACATAACACCACCTCTTAACCCTATTATCTTTTCTTACTCCATTGCCAGCCAGATACCTACACTTTACCCCGGTATCAGGATAATGCCAACTCAGCAAAGTGCCAGGAGAATGCCCATATTCTTTAGTGTCAACCTAGGGCCAATTCCTCCACTGCCAACCAAATACCAGGTCCTTCCTGTGGTTAGTGTAACATCCAGGCCCCTTCCTTCCCTATTCTACCCTAATTCCTGTCTGCCCAGGCCCTGGCCCATCCTATGGGGATAGATCTACAGAGATCAGGGGATCAGGGTTGACAGTGAAGCCCAGCCTGCCTTCTTGGGCAGCATGTGGATCTGCCCTCATGAAAACTCATCCTGGTCCTGGGCATATTCCCAATGCCAATGAGCATGGGGCTGGGGCAGAGCCAGGGGAATAGCTGAAAAGACCTCCAGAGGTACCCTCCCCAGATACCCAGGGGCACTCACGCCGTGGGGAGAGCAAGCTGAGTATTTCCCAGACGCAGAATGAAGGGCCCTTTGGGGTTCCGAATCCTCTTGATGGTGGACACCTTCATGAGGGCAAACCTCTTAATGAGATTGAAACCTGGAGAGGGAAGAGGGGTTCAGGTAGCTCAACTGAGGAGGGGCAAAAAGGTGCCTTGGATACACAGAGACAGGGATGGGAGGGCTGGAGGAGAGCCTGGACTCACCTGTCATGTTGGTTGGGGAGTCACTGCTGGCCTCTAGCTTCAGTCCCTCTTGTTGCAGGGTGGGGCATTGTTCACCTGGAAGAAAGAGGGCATAAGCTGTGGGCATGCTCAGGCTTAGGGCACCTTATTGTTCCCAGAAGACACAGGTTTGATAGTGTTGGCCCTACCCACTGTAGGCACATGCATGTCCAGCCTTGGCACTGCCTCACCTTCCTCCTGCCCTGATAGGCCCAGGAGAACCAAGCAGGACCTTCCTCAGTCAGACACAGATGAGGGGAAGAAGAACAAAAAGGGAGAGTTGAAACTGAAAGCAGTTTGAGTGTAACTGTCCCCATTTGACAGATGAGAACATTGAGGCCTAATGAGGGGAAGTCATTAGCCCAAAAGAACATATGGAGTTAGAGCAGAGCCTACTTTCTGCTGCTCCATTGTTGCCCCCTGGGGCACCAGCAGAGGTGGTAGAAGGACACAGATGTGGGACAAGGTGGTACAGGGAGTAGTTTCATCACAATCAGAGAGAGTGTGAAGGGATAGGGTTGGGGAACTACCATGTGTGATGACCCCACAGGACAGACTGAGTGACTGCTTACAAGGATTGACGTTAGATACTGGAAAGGACATCTGACCTCTTGGGGTGGGAGAACCCTGTACAGGAAAGCCTGGGCTTCCAGACTGATCCGAGGGCATCCCGAGTGAAGAATGGCCTCACTGGGCTTTTTGGCTAAGAAGAGCAGACTTCTGGGTTTGGGGCCCAGAAGCTCTGGCACTCTCCACCCCTCACATACATATGCAGCCGGAGGGGCCATCTCCATCAGCGGCAGCCTGTGTGACTCATCGCCTGGCCTGGTGCCCGGATTCCTCAGAGATGTTGAAATCTGCTGCCCCCGCCCCCAAGGAGACTCATGGAGAGAGGAGTGGGAGAAACACACATATACACGTGTGCACATGTAGCCACATGAAACCAGGAGCATACACACATCCAGTCACAGGGACAGTGAAGTTTGGTACCAGCTCACAGTTACATGGACCCAGCCCACTCCCTGACCTCTCTGCTGCAGGCCCCTGGGCTGCTTGGGCCCAGAGGGGAGGGGCTCGGGGGCCCTTGGCAAACTCAGGGATGCCCTAGCTGAACAAGTTCTCTCCCGGCCCTCAGGCGGGCACCCAAAAGGAAGGATGCCAAAGCTATTTCCCCTGGCACTGAACTTGGGAATAGTCCAGCCTTCTGTCTGGTCCTGGGTCTGGGCTCCTTTGTACTCCCCTTCCCCAACTCCTGACATGCTGAGGCCGCCCCAGGAAGCTGTGCTTGGACCAGGCCCCCACATGATATTCCACAGTGAGCAAAGGGGAAGGAGGAGGCTTCCCTTGCAGCTCCAATGGACCCCACTGGCACTAGAGGCATCTGTGGCTGCAGAGGCTGGGCTGGGACTGGCAGAGGTCCACTTCCTCATAGACACTCACATTCAGCCCAAGGCATGCTCTGGGGCAAGGAGGGTTGACTTACTCCCTCCCTCACCTCTATGAGGAGGAGAACTAGACAGTCTCACACACACATACACAACACACACACACAGATATTCACATGCAGTCCAAGACACGCTCTGGGGCAAGGAGGGTTGGCTTACTCCCTCCCTCACCTCCATGCAGGAGGAGACCTAGGCACAGTCACACACACACACACACACACACACACACACACACACATTCTCTCTCTTTGTCTCTCTCCTCTCCGTCCCTCTTTCTCTGTCTCTGTGTGTCTCTCTCCTCTCACTCTCTCTCCCTCTTTCTCTCACTCTCTCATTCACTCTCTCTGTCTCTCTGTCTGTCTCTGTCTCTCTCCCTCTTTCTCTCTCTCTGTCTCTGTCTCTCTCTATGTCTGTCTGTCTCTGTCTCTGTCTCTCTCTCTTTCTTTCTCTCTGTCTATGTCTCTCTCTCTGTCTCTCTCTTGGGCTACTCAGATCCTAGTAAGAGCGGACACACATTGTGTCCTCAGGTTCACAGAGCACTTCACACACAGCTCATGTAAGCCTCACAATGAGCCTAGGAGGGAAGTATTATTATCCCTGTTTTACATACAAGGCAGCAGAGGCTCAGAGAGAGGGTAAGTGCCTTATCCACTGCCACCCAGCTGGTAAGTATCAGAGGTAGAATTCGAACTCAGGTCTTTTTGACTGCGTGTCCAGCCCTCTGGCTGCTTTGCCAGGCTGCATCTCCATCACAGAGTCCCAAGATAGCAGATATAGGCACTTGTACACACTCACACACATTACAGAGATATACAATGATACGGATAGACTCAGACAAAGAATTAAATACAAAAGTCAAGTCTTCAGGACCCATTAGTCACCCCCAGTGATGAGTCCAATGCAGGTCTCTCCCCCTTTAGTCACCTCCTGGGACCCTTTGCCCCTCACATGGGAGTGGAGGACCGGAGGGTTAGGGATGGGTACACCTGAGTCCTTACCAGTCTCCGCTCCTTGAATGCCACAGGTGACCCAGAGGCTGATCAGCCACAGTCCTGGAGCCCAAGCTGCCAACATGCTGGACTTTGGACGTCACCTGGGAGGGAGAAGGGCCTACATGAGAAAGAAGAGAAGGGAGATAAGAGCTGACCTCTCACATTCACAGGAAACCACTGGGGTCTGAGTGGCCCCAAGAACCCTAACAAGACACATGCCTCCTATGCCTATGACAGTGCTTTATAGTGATCCAGATCTAGCAAATGGTGCTGGGCTCCCAGGCCTCCTTCTGTTTACCTGAACATGGACAGCCCTCAGTGACCACCCAAGTGGAAAGAACCCATCAGGCTGGGACCAAGGCTAAATGGAAGGACCAGCTGTTGGCAAGGTGAGGGACCAGGGAGAAGCAGGCCAGGCCACAAAGGCCACCAGGGGGCGCGATGTGGGCCACCTGTCAATGTCCCATAATAGATTAGGCCCTTTTTAATTTGATTAAACCAAGATTGATGTGAGGAAATACATTAGCCCGAGCTTCCCCTTTAATCAGGACTGACCCATAAAACATCCAAATATCTCAATCTCCCTCCCTCCCTTATCTGCACAGGTCATTAAGTCCAGCCTCCTGTCTCTTGGCCAGCACAGGAAGAAGGGGTTAGTTGGAGGAAAGCTGGGGCAGGCCTCTCCTTGGGCTGAATGTCTGACTTCACTCCCTACTGCTGTAGTCACTTCACAGAATCATAGAATGATCACAAAACTTGAGGAGACTGTGGATAGCATCTGCTCCAAATGTTCCCTCCCCCTCCAATTTTACAGGCAGGGAAACTGAGGCTCAGAGAGGAAAAGAGACTTGTCCAGGGTCCTACATTTAGCGTCAGGATTTGAACCCAGATCTCCGGACTCAGAGGACTTGTGTACTTTCTGTGGTGCCATGTTAACTCTGCTGGTTCAGCTCTGAGGGAGACAGGGAGCAGTGGGACATCCTGTTCTCAATTGAACTGGAGACCATTATTCTCCTTCCTCTTCCTCTTCCCCTCAGCTTTTTCTTCCTAAGGTAGTCTGGGTCAATAGGTTTTCCTCTGTCTCTGGCCCCACTCTCTGCTTTCTGGGAGCTTTCAAGGCCTCTAGCCTATGACCGATCAATGGAATTGCGCCACGACATTGGGAGGCATGTGGATTCGGGCAGCAACACGGACATGCATGTACCTATGGGACCCTCCAGCCATGCTTCCTGTCTCTCTTCTAATCCGTTCTCTTCCAGGTTCCTCCTCTCTCCTGTCCCACAGCCTTCCCCAAAATCCTGCCGTCCTTCCTTAGTCCTAAACCTGGCTTGGTGGTAGAGGGGGATGGATACTGATGCCACAGAAGGGGAAGGTCCTCAAGAGCTTTGGGAGAAGGGCCATGGGGAGCTAGGGAAGAGAGGACCCTGCCCCTTTACTCACTGGAGCTGTGGCTCATTCCCGTCTAGACACCCAGCTCTAGAGTAAGCATGGGAAGAAAGCTGAGAAAGAGTTGAGAAGCTGGCTGCCCAGGGCTTGGGAGGGGGAGGGGGTTAGGGACCAGGGGTCCCCCACTTACCTGCCTGAGACCTGATGGATGCCTGGGCACCCGTCCCCAGGCCCGGTGTGGGGAGAAGGCTGGGAGTGGGGCCAAGAGTCTGGCTGCCTGGGCCTGGGGGAGCAGGAGGGAGTGGGCAGGGGGTCCCCCCACAAGCTCTCCCGGGACCTGGGGTTCCCGACCTGCTTGTGCTGCTCTGGCTGTGTCCCCTTCTAGAGCGAGCCTAAGACTGGCGGGCCTGCCGGGCCGCGGCTGAGAGGGGGAGACTAGGCGGGTGGAGGCTGGCCCCTCGCCAGGCCCTCAGCTAATGGGAGCCAGCTGTGGCGGGGCCGCCCGCCGAGGAAGGGGGCTCCGAGGCCAGTTAAGCTAAGCTTGGGGTTTGAAGGGGCTGGACCAAGCTGCCTTTCCTCCTGCCTGCCCCCCAACCCCCAGTCTTCCCCTTTCCCTGCCAGGTGAATCCCCAGTCCACAGTTCTAGGCGTGTCTCACATTTTGCATGGAGACAGCGTCACAGGAAAGGCCCCCCTGCAAGGGAGGCAGGAGTGCTGGCTTTTTAAGAACTTGGGAAGAAAACTTGGAAAGTCATCCCCAGTCCCCTTCTTTTCTTTCTCCACCTTCTTCCCGCTGGCTCCTAGGATTGCCCCTTGCTCTGGCCAGGGCCTGAAAAGACAGTTTCTAGAGGAGACCCCCCCCCCCACCCCCCGCCCCCATCCCAAGCTCTATGGCTCCCCCACCCCCCGCCATGACGTGGCCATTGGCCTCCATGGTCTGCGTTTTTCCAACCTCAGCATCCCAACCACAAACTCTTTCCCGAAGGCTCCCAAGTCAGTCCCCAGTCATCTATCTGTCTGCTACACCCCCACGCAGAATTTAGGGAGAAGAGAAATCACAGGATCATAAATTTAGCTCTGAGAGGAGCCTTCGAGACCCCCAAATATCTTCTTTTCTCAGACGAAGAAAACTGAACCTTGGAAAGGGAAGAGAGGTCTTACCCAAAGCACCGAAGAATCAATAAGCCTTTAGACTCAAAATGAAGCAGTTTCTAGTCTCAGGGACTATATATAGGATCCATTGATACCAAATAAATACAAATAAAGGCAAGGTAGTCAGGGAGGGAGCAGTGAGCAGGAAAAGCTTCATGGAGAAGGTCTACATGACAAGAGCTGAGTCTTAAAGGAAGTGGGAGATTCTAGGAGGCAGAGATAAGACCAAGCAGGAGTGCATTCCATGCCTGGGGGAAGCCAAAACAAAGGCATGGAAATGGGGGGGGGGGGGTGGAATGTAGGGTGTGAGAAGCAGAGAGGCCCTTTGGTTGGATTGAAGAGTTCAAGAAAGGAAACAACGAATGACAAAATTGTAAAGGTCGTGGGTAGGGGGCAGCTAACGGTGCAGCGGATAGAACACAGGTCCTGGAATCAGGAAGACTCATCTTCCTGAGTTCAAATGTGGCCTCAGACACTTACAAGCTGTGTGACCCTGGGCAAGTCACTTCACCCTATTTGCCTCCATTTCCTCATCTGTAAAATGAGCTGGAGAAAGAAATGGCAAACCAATCCAGTAGCTTTGCCAAGAAAACCCCAGATGGGGTCATAAAGAGTCAGATACGATTGAAATGATGGAACAGCAAAGGTTGTCTGAGGCCATGTTGTGAAGGGCTTTCTAGCCAAACAAAGAAGTTTATATATGATTGTAGAAGCAATAGAAAACCACTGGAATTTTTTCAGTAGGAGAATGACATGGTCAGGTCTGTACTTAAGGAAAATCATTTTGACAGTTGTGTGGAAGATGGAGTGGAGTGGCAAGAAAGCAACCGGGAGACCATTGTGATTGTTTGTGTTAGAGGGCCTGAAGTAGGGAGCTGGCCATGTGGCGGCTGGGAAGGGGATGGTGGTAATAAGAATAAAGTGCTTTTGTTTCTATATTGCTGTGAGGTGTACAAGTCCTGTCTCCATAAACGTCCCCTAGTTGTGTTATTAGCCCCATTTTGTAGGTAAGAAACTCGAGGCTCATAAAAATAAAGAAAATTGCCTACAGCTATGACGAGACTAAACTAGGACTCAAACCTAAATCTGGATCCAGGAGCCCTTCCCCCCAGGAGGGCTCATGCTGTGGAATCTCAGGTCCAAATCCTCCCAGAGGAACCACCACCCAATGGTTTTCCACACACCAATCCAGCTGAATTTGCATGCAAGAGGAAGGGATCACCTCCTGCCCATCTCCCACCTTCAGTGACAGTAGGAAGGGAGAAGTAGCCTGGAACCCTGGGGCTGGCTATGCTGTGTGGTTGAGGCTCTGGCTGAGCCCATATGGGGAGAAGAAAGAAGTAACTTTGGGTGAAGAGGAGCCTGAAGCAGTGGCTTAAAGGAAGCTGAGTCAGTGGAAACCCAACCACGGTGTTCCGTGGGGCAGCCCTCAGTCACCGGTTCCCAGCCACATTTATAGGGAAAGTGCTGAGTTCAGCAGAGACACCCAGCCAGGAAGGGGGAGGGGTGATGGCGTGCAAGGGAGTGCTGGAACCCAGATGTCTATTTCCCCAATTCCATAGCCCCAGGTGCTTGGGAGGGGGGCAGAATGATGGAGCAAAACAAGATGGAGACTCTCATGGTTAGGAAATGGATTACTGGAGGACTGTGAAATGGGCCTATTCAGTTTTGACCTATCCCTTGGCACGATGCTATGGGCAGAATAAAAAATGGAGTGGACTCATCCCTGGAGCTCCAGATTGGAGGTCACAAATTCATAGATTGTTAGAGTTTAGGAGATCCTTAGAGACTCTCTAATCCACCCCATTCGTTTTGTTTATAGGAACATCAAGGCCCAGGGTCCCCCAAATAAGGAGTTAACTTCAAGGTCACACAGCAAGTTAGTGGAGGAGCTGAGACTTGGAACAAGGGGCTGCTGACTCCTAGTTCAGTACCCTTCAGGAGATCTGGATTTAGGTCTTAACTCTTCCTAGTCAATTTATATTTTTAGGCCTCAGTTTCCTTATAAGCTTAGAATTTTCCAGAGTCACCCTGAGATCAATATCTCCACCAAGAGTTTATAGCTCATGAAGAATTATTTCTCTCTATATAATGTGTCTCTATAAACAAGCACTCAAGATAACAAATGTATATCAGGTACAGGACAGCTTATATTCCACTCCACAGAAAGAGTAGAGGACAGAAATGAATTATAGCAGCTCCCAAATAAATGTAGAAAACACAGAAAGGAAGTTAAAATAGCCCACAAATAATCAAGAGAGTTTTCCTCCCTTTCTTGTAGGTCCTACTTTTCTACCAGAGCCCTAAAATCCTTCTGACCCATCACTATTCTCCAGTTTGCACACCCCCTGTAAAGCAAACACACTCTATTGGAGAGGCAACCCCCTTCCTATATTACATACATAATCTGATTGGGTCTGGTTATACACCGATCTTCTGCTTCCCCATATTGTGGCTATCGTCCCTTACTGTCTTTCACCCCTTTCCCTACACATATACCCCTTCTTTTGCTCCAAAAGGAAGCATAAAGTAAAATAAAGCCAAAATGGCTGAAGTCTGTCATTTTATATAGCAGGTCTAAGGGTGGTTCCTTCCAACAGAATCTTTTCTCCAAAGTCATAGAATCATCAAGCTGGAACTAGAAAGATCTCAGAGGCCATCTGGTCCAAACCCTTCATTTTACACATGAGAAAACTGAGGCCTAAGAAGGATAAGTGACTAGTCCAAGGTCACATAGGTAGACTCTTTAAATGTCAGAATCAGAATTAGAACCCAGGTTCTCTGACTCTAGACCCAATGCTCCACTGTATTATGAGGCCTCCATATCACCTTGATGGCCACCCAGTCACTGAAACCCACCTCTTGGGAATGCTAAGAGCCAGCTCTCATCTGACCAGTTCCTCTTGGGAGAGCCCCAGTCATTGAAACTTGACTGGGTATTATTTTTTGTCCCCTTAAGGTGCCAGCAGGCATGTCCACACCCTCCATAGGGAGAGATATAGACAAACAAAGCTTATAAAGGCTCACCAAACTGATCAGAGAATAACCCATACATCCTCATCTGTCAATCAGGGATGGTCATCCTTACCTGCTTTCTTCCTATGGCTTTTGTGATGATGGACAGGTGCCAACATGGCCTCACTGGATTTACAATCAAAGTGCCTCCTTGGAGTCCCTGTTCTACCAATTAATTCCTGTGTGATATGGGGCCCATGGAGTCATCAGTTGGGGCTTTAGCTTCCCACCTACAAAATGAGGAGGTTGGACCACACGACTAGAATCTCTTCCTCAGGTCAGTGGTGTTCAAACTCAAATAGAATGGGAGCCACTAATCCATATATAAGGATCCATGCAGACTGCATATTGACTTAGTTTTCAAATAAAATATTATCTATGTTTTATTGTATTTTATTTATTTTGTTCAATATTTCCCAATTTCATTTTCATCTGGTTTGGGTTTCACTGGGGAATGTTGACAGATGAGGATATATGGGGTTATTCCCTGCTCAGTTTTATGAGCCTTTGTAACCTTTGCTCATCTATACCTCTCCCTATAGAGGATGTGGACATACTTACTGGCACCTTAAGAGGACAAAAGACCATGAAGAAGGCCCAAGACAATACCCTGAGGGATGCCTCCAGTTAGGGGACATGATCTGCAGGAGGATCCATCAAAGAAGACAGAGAAGGAGCAGTCAGATAGGTAGGAAGAAAACCAGCAGGGAGTTATGTCCTGAAAATCTGGAGAGAAGAAAATATCAAGGAAGAGAAAGTGGTCATCAGTGTCAAAGGCTACAGAGAAATGAAGGAGAATGAAGACAGAGAAAAAGCCATTGGATTTGGCAGCTAAGAGATCATTAGTAACTTTGGAGAAAGCAGTTTCAGGGGCTGATAAGGGGAATGATAAGGTCAGAAGCTTGACTGAAAAGGGTCAAGGAGACGGAGAGGAGAGTAGAGGTACCTACTGTAGCCGCACTTTTTGAGGAGTTTAGTGACAAAGGGCAGAAGAGAAATAGGATAATAGCAGGGATCAAAGGGCTGAGTGAAGGGGTTTTTTCAGGATGGGGAGACATGGACATTTTGTAGACAGTAGAAAATGAGCCAGTAGAGAGAGAGATTGAAAATAAGGACAAGAGTGGGGTTGACAGAGAGAGCATCTGTTGGAAGAGACAGGATAGAATGGGATTACCTGAACAAGTAGAGGGCTTAGCCTTGGTAAGGAGTAAGTCCACTTTATCATGAGAGACAGGGGTAAAGGAGGAGAGAGTAGCAGAAGGAACCTGTGTGATAGGGGATGAGGAAGATAGAAGAGAGAGTTTGTGGTGAATGCCCTCGATTTCTTCTGTAAAATATAAGGCAAGTTTCTCAGCTAAGAAACTGAAGACAGAAGCAGCCATGGGGAGTTCAAGCAGGGATGAAAAGTTTTGGAAGAGCCACTGTTGAATGAGCTGATAAGAAAGGTATGGTAGGATTGCCTATCAGCAGTGAGGGCCCAGTTGAAGTTATGTAACAAATTTGTAGAAGACCCAGTCAGAACGGTTATATGAGTTTCTCCACTTTCATACAGCAACACATCTGTAGCAGCAAAGATGACAAATGATGGGAGTAATCCAAGGTGGAAGTTTAGCTGGGTGTAATTAGTGATATGAGAAGAGGACTGGGGATTCATGAAAGGAGGACAGTGTAGAGTTGAATTGGTTCACCAAGAGGTCAAGATGGAGAAAAGAGCAGAGAATGGGTAGTGCAGGAATGGCTTGGGAGATATTAAAGTGTCAAGGGAGGAGATGTCAACACATGGATAAAGAGTTAGGTTAGGGAAGGTAGAAAAGGTGAAAATCCAATAGATTATGGTCAGACAGGGGATTTCAGAATTCTTGAACATGGAAGTGGTACATTTGTGGGTGATGGGAAGATCAAGGGTATTACCATCTTTGTGTGTGGCTGAAGTGGTGTCTCTGGAAGAATAGCTCATAGGACATGAATAGGTTAAGGAACTGAGTGGTTAGGGTATTTGAGGAAGAATCAATGTGTATATTGAAGTCCCCTAGTATGAGGCCAAGGGTTGGAGAGGAGAGAAAGATTTTAAGTCAGGCATAGAACTCATTGAGGAATGAAGGGGAGTGACCTGGGGGTCTTGATTGGGCAATAGATTTGAATAGCATGAACCACAAAGGAAGAGAGGTTACTAAGTGATTGAGGAATGGGGAGAACATGGAAGAGGCAATGGGGAACAAGGAGTATGACAGACATTTCCTCCACTTTGCCTAGTAAACCAAAGAGAATAAGTAAAGGTGCAACCAGTACTGGAAAAGGTGCCTAAGGAGGCTGCATCATCAGAGGAAAGCCAGGTTTCAGTAATATCTAGTAGATAGGAGTAGGAGAGGAATTGAAGATGAGAAGTTTGTTGCTAATGCAACAGGCATTCCAGAAAGCACAATGGAAGGGCTGAGTGGTAGGATTAGGATAAGGCTGAAACTTTGGGGTAGCAGAGGGGGATAGGAATGAGGAATAAGGTGGTAGGGAGTATGGATAAGGGTTCAGATGATCTTCTGGAGTCCAGGGTCACAGAGAGGACCAGTTGTGAAAACGTTCATCATAGAGTAGAGGAAGCTACTCCCCTATCCTCAAAGGACAGGAGCAACAGGGGATAAGAAACTTTTATTCAAAGGGAAGGTTACTCTTTGCACCATATCCATTTGGGAGATTGGGCTGGCAGCAGGAGGTAGAAAATGCCTTGTGCAGGTACAGATGGAAGTGGTTGATTTGAGGAAGATGGAAGAACCCTAGCCACAGCCTCTAGCAATCTTTCCTCAGGGGATGCCCTTTGCCGAGAAGGAGATGGAAGGCTCAGGGAACTAGCTCACCTGTCTTCTAAAGTCTTCTCACCTGAGGAGGCTGACCACAAGGCATCACATTCCCTGTGCAGATGGAAGTCAGCTGGATAGCAAGGCATCTAGATCCAGGATTCAAGGGATGCCTGAACTAAAGGAATAGAAGCCAAGTATTGTTAATGGCCATGCTAATCAGTTTACTATCCTCTGCCCTGATCACACCAAATCCATTTCTGTCCCATTTTAGGAAATGAGCCTGGGAACCATGCCATACAGAGATAGATTGAAAGAACTGGGCACGTCTGGCCTGGGATGGAAAGCCTTGGAACCTGGAAGAGAGGCAGTTTGGTGGTGAAGTAGATAGAGTGCTGGCCCTAGAGTCAGGAAGATCAGAGTTCAAATCTTACCTGAGCCATTTATTAGTTGTCTGGATGAGTCATTTAACCTTTGTCTACCTCATTTTTCCAATCTGTAAAATGGGGGTAATAACCCCACAGGGTTGTTGTAAGGATAATATTTGGAAGCACCTTCTAAATGCATTATCATTATTGGGGACATGACAGCTATATTCAAGTATCTGAAGACATACCATGTGCAAGGTGGCATCTTGAGGACAGGAGCTCTTCTGTTTTTTTTTTCTGGTTTTGTGTCCCCAGTGCCTAACAGAGCAACTGGCACATAGTAGACACTTAAGAAATGTTTACAATTTAATTGATAATACAGAGAGGCACACTTTGCTTTAAAATCAGAAATTATTCCTAACAAATTAGAGCCACCCAGAAGTAGACTAGGCTGTCTTGGGGCCAAACCAGAAGTCTTTGGGTAGAGCCTACATGAGCACTTTCTGGAGATGTGGTAGAGGAAATTCTTGGTTGAGTATGAGTTGGACTGGATGTCCCATGAAAGACACTGATTCTCTGGAGGCCAATCTTATTTATCCCTGTGTTTCAGAGCCCTTGACTGTGGGCTCTGTTTTAGAACTTTCTCATCTTCTTTCTCTTCAGGAGAGGTTGTTCTAGAATCAGACTTACTGGATCCTTTGGGGGTCTGAATTCAGGACATTTTTTGGAGGCTCCTTTCCTTTGTCAGAGTCCTTTGGGTTTGGCCCAACAGCAGTATGGGTCAAGAGAACAAGGACCTCTAAAACCTTGGCTGGGCCCTATGGCCTGAGAGAAGTATATATGCTATTATTCATCAGCATGTAATCTTCCATCACTCTTGTTTTACTTATAGATGCACAAACACCCTCCCCTTTCCACACAAACACATGCACACATAGACCCCCCCACATCCTGCCCCAATCCAGTCTCAGCCCTACCCCCTTGCCTCTTGTCTCTAGTACCCCTGGGGAATCCCTGGGAGGATCAGTCAGGATGGGGGCCAGCTGCAGGCTTAACTTTCCCTGGCACTGGGCTCTGTGCCCTTACCCCAGATGGCATCTCCACGAGGTGATCAGAGCTGCTAATCACTACCAGCTGCCCCAAGAATGCCCACAGCTGGGGCTGCCAAGGTCCCCTGGGGCTCAGGGAAGAGTGATGCCAAAATGTCAGGATTCCTAGGCCAGTATGGCCCTTGAGATTCCCCTCTCTTCCCTGTTTCGTATTCCCGGAAGACATTGGGGAAGGGAGGGAAGGGGAGGGGAGGGGAGGCAGAGGTGCTTCTAGGCAGGCAAAAAGAGAACATAGCACCTGGGTCATCTGCACCCAGGCTGTTCTGGGGACAGTCTGGAGAGTGAGGGGTGGAGGAGTGGAATGGCTGTGAACGGAACTCTGGATCCTGGAAGATACACACACACACACACACACACACACACGTATACAGCTACCCCTTCCACATTGCAGGGGATTAGGGGAGTCCCCCCCACCCCAGCATCTGGAAAATCTGCATAAAATTTTTGACCGGCCCTTCGAACCAGAGAAGTCTGAATTATTATGGTATCAAAAATATTTTTAAAAGATTGATATTATGTGATATTTTATGCATTTCTGAGTTTCTAAACTTTTTCTGTATCATTTATTAACCTTTGCCTGTTGTCTGAGGCTTCTGCAAAACTCTCCCAAAATTCCCATTAATTTCTCATGCCAACCTACGATATATTGAAACTACAATGGAGAAAGTCATGATATGGAAGGGATAACTGGAAATACATACATATATGTGTATAGTATATATAGTATACTATATACTATATATAGCATGTATACATATATATATATATGAACTATATACATAGCATAGAGTAGAGGAAGCTACTCCCCTACCTTCAAAGGACAGGAGCGACAGGAGGTAGGAAACTTTTATTCAAAGGGAGGGTTACTCTTAGCACCATATCCATGTATAGCATATATAGTGTATATATAGCATATAGAGAGAGTATCATAGTAACTATGACAAAAATAATTCAGAATAATGTTGTACTTTAAGGTTTTACAGAACACTTTCCTCTGAATAAACCCTGTATAGGAAGTAAGTAGTCTCATTTTATAACTGAGAAACTGAGGTCTAGCGAGGTCAAATCATTTGCCTAAGATCACAGAGCTGGTTCCTGTCAGAGGATGGAGGTAGTATGTATGTATGTATGTATGTATGTTGTGTCTATTTACACACATAATATGTATAGCCACACACCCTAAATTCTCTAAGACTCAGACCCAGTTATGGAGTCATGCCATCCCTACCCATTGGGGTGCTTCTTCCCCTCAGGAGGCGCTTGTTGGGGTGGAAATTTATTGAGGGGAGGGGTTCCAGGACAAGTAGATGAATAGAACTGGAGGGTGTGGATGAAGAACATTAGCTCTAGAAGTGACATTGGAGGTCATCTGGTCCAAAGCCGCCATTTTAGAGAAGACAATGAACAAGGATCAAAGTCAGTATTCAATCCCAAGTTTCCCAACTCCCAATCAAGCACTCAGTGCTGGGCCAGATAGTCCTTTCTGCCTCTTCTTGGGGGCATCTGGGGCTGGGATTAGTGAATTCTGGAACCTCCCCTGAATCTTCCTGTTTCCCCCAATCTGTTCTCACCTCTATTGGGTAGGGGAAGCTAGTGTAAATATTTTATGCCCACTTTACAGATGAGGAATGAGAGGCTCTCAGAGGCCAGGTGACTTGCTGACCCGTGGTCACTCATGGTCACTTATCAGTGACTAAAACCTCCTCTCTTGAATCATTTGCCCAGTAAAATGTAAACTCATGAAGTTCAGAAACTCTTTGTGCCCCCAGCATATTTCTCAGGTCCTAGCACATAGTAGACCCTTAATAAAGGCTTGCTGAATTGATTATCAAATTGAATGAGGCAGTTGGGTGGTACAGTGGACAGAGTTGTGGACCTAGGTTCAGGGAGTTCAAATCCAGCCTCAAATACAGTGGGATTCTAACTCTCGTCTCTTCACTCCAAGACTTTCGCTCTTTGCTGAACCTTAGAATCTGGAGACCTGAGACACTGAGAGCTGTAGGACCTTGAACAAATCACTTAACCTCAGTTTCCTCACCTGTCAAATGAGGATGATAACATCACCTACCTCCCAGGACTGTTGTGAGGAGCAAATGGGATAATATTGGTTAAGTGCTTGGCACAGTGCCTAGTATATAGTAGGCGCTATATAAATGCTATCTATGAGCATGAATTAAATTGAATTTGTATCTCCTAGTCTGGAAGATCCCTTTGATTGGTCATCTCACTGTGTGTGTGTGTGTGTGTGTGTGTGTTTTGCTTTTTGGAGGGGCAATTGGGGGTTAAGTGACTTGCCCAAGGTCACATGGCTAGTACGTGTTAAGTGTCTGAGGCCGGATTTGAACTCAGGTCCTCCTGACTCCAGGACTGGTGCTCTATTCACTGCTCCACCTATCCGCCCCTCATCTCACTTTCTGAGAATCTTTTGGGGGGAACTCAAGTCTAGTAGGTCCCCTTGTGTTGTGCGTCATTTGGCCAGTCATTTGACCCCTGTGAGACTTTGTTTCCCCACCTGTCCAATTGATGAATGAGTACTTCATGGGCTCCTGCTGTGTTAATGTGACCCTCTTCCCTCTTGTGCCTTATTTACAATGTTTGGTTGTTTGGTGCTTGAGTGTTCCTGGGTAGACTTATCTATCCCTCCTTCCCCCAACCTTAAGAAATGAACCAGGAAAAAAGACTTTCCAGCCCAGTGCCTGGGAAGGCTGATCCCTGTGATCTGGAGAGGTCTAGATCTGGGATCTGCTCTAGAGGTGATTTGTAGAGCTTGGGTTTGGGAGGGCCTGGATGAATCAGAGAGACTCTTATAAGGACTAAGGACTTTTTTCCTTTGTAAAATTATAGAATCTTAGAAAGTGTCTCAGAACCTTAATTGTTTAAAATATTAGAACATTTCTTAGACTATTGATAACTCACATTCATAGAATTCTTTAAAACTTGCAAAGTTCCTTGTAAAAATCCTGTGGGGAAAGTAGTGCAGGTTTTTTTATGCCCATTTTATAGATGAGAAAAGAGAGGCTCTTAAGAGTCCAGGAGATTTGCTGGCCCATGGTCATTTAGCAGGTGAAATGTCTGCAGTGGGATGCTAAGCCTCATCTCTTGAATACAAGGCCAGTATGCTTTGCTGAGCCTTAGAATCTGGGAACCTGAGGACATTTCAGAACTTTGAAGCTTAGGCCATCCAGAACTTTAGAATCTTGAAAACTTAGAATCATAAGATTCTCAGAGTTGAAAAGGTCCCTGGAGGCCATGTGGTCCAGCTTCCCAATCTGTCCTTGAATCTCTTGAAACAGCATTTTTCCCTGGGGTCCGCTAGTCTCTGCTTTAACCCTCCCAGTGACCCTACCTTGGAATGCTTTAAATTAGAATTCATACTCGTGGGCCCATCTCCTTCCATGTCTTCCCCAGACTGACCACATAATCATCCCACCCAATCTTCAGTCTCTCCCTGTCTATTGCCTCTTCCCCCACTTTCTATACACACACACTCAGCACATCCTTAAAAACATCCTTAAAAACCCTCACTCAACCTTACCAATCCCTCCAGCTATTGTCATGTGTCTGTCTCTCTTCTCTTTCCCTGCCAAACCCTTAGAAGAAGCGTTGACACTTGTTTCTAATCCCTCTCCTCTCAACTCCTTGCAATCTGGCTTCTCTCCAATTCCATCACTCAGCTGAAATTGCTCTCTCCAGTTACCAATGATCTCTTCATCTGCTCAATCTGATGGCCTTCCCCCCGCCCCCACACCCCCTTCCAGTCCTCAGACTTCTTGACCTCTCTGAAGCCTTTGGTCTTGTTGGCCACCTTCTTGTCCTGGGTTTTCTCTCCCTCTGGATAGAGCCTCTTGGCTCTCCTCCTGTGGATCTGATCTTTCCTCAGTCGCTTTGCTGGATTATTTATTATCCATTCCATGGCTCCCTAACTGTGGGTGTAGCCCAAGGCTCTGTCCTGAGTTCTCTTCCCTTCTCTCTCTCTCCATTCTCTTATCTGGTAATCTCATCCGTTCAATGAGCATCTCTCATTGATGATTCTCATATCTAGTCTGTCTCCTGAGCTCTATGCCCATCTCCATGCCTCTAAGTATGGGCAGTCTCCCATACCTGGAATGCCCTATTTCCTCCCCTCCGCCTCTTACAATCCCTCATTTCCTATAAAGCTCAGCTCAGGCACTCTTGTCCACTTGATGCCCTTCCTAGCACTTCCAGCAGTTAGCGGCTCTCTTCAGCTATTTCATATTGATTTCACATGTGGTCATGTGGATATAATAATAGCTAGTCCTGACATAGCACTTTTAAGGTGTTCTAAAAGGCTTTACAAATATTATTTCATTCAATAATCACAACAGCTCTGGGAGGTAGATGCTACTTTGATCTCCATTTTACTGATGAGGAAACTAAGGCAGACAAAGGTAAGTGATGTCTCAGATCACACTCATGCCTAGAACGCTGCCACCCCCTCACCTTGCTTCCCTCAAGACTTAGCTCTAAATGCCGTCTACCTTCTGCACAAAACCTGTCCTGATCCCCCCCAGGTGCTAATACTTTCCTCTCTGATAATTTGTATCCATGTTGTTTATATACTTATATGTATATTTATAGATACATGTAGCTCTATAGTAACACATACACACATACGTACCACTCTAGGCATGGCATTTACATAGCATGCTAAGATTTGCAAAGCACTTTACAATTATTATCTCATTTAATCCTCCCAACACCCCTGGGAGGTGCCATTATTATCCCCATTTTATGGGTGAGGAAACTGAGTCTGAAAGAGAGAGATCAGGTGACCTGCCCAGGATCACACAGCTAGTGTCTGCAGTAGGATTTGAACTCAGACTTCCTGATTGAGTTTTAGCGCTCTATGCACTATGCCACCTAGATGCTTATATACACGTATGGAGGGATGCGTGTTCACCACCAGTAACTTGGGTGTCTAGCATGGTATCTGGTGCATAGGAGGTAATAATAATTTGTGGTTCAGTTGTATTCAACTCTTCATAACCCCTTTGTGGGGTTTTCTTGGCAAAGATACTGGAGTGGTTTGCAATTTCTTTCTCCAGTGGATTAAAGCAAATAGAGGGTAAGTGACTTGCTCAGGGTCACACAGCTAAGGAGTGTCTGAGGTCGAATTTGAACTTAGGTCTTCCTGACTCAGGCCTGGCACTCTACCCACTGAGCTGTCTAGCTGCCAATAATAGTAACAACAATAATAAACATTTATACAGTATCTACTATGTGCTAGGCATTGCGCTAAGAGATTTACAATTGTTATCTCATTTAATCTTCACAACAGTCCTGTTGGGTAGGTCATGTTATTATCTCCATTGTTACAGATGAGAAAACTGAGGTTAAGTGACTTATCTGGGGTCACACAGCAAGTAAATGTCTAAGGCTGGATTTGAACTCACGTCTTCCTGACTCGAAGCCTATTACTGTAGCTACTGAACCACCTAACTGCCTAGGATATAGTAGGTATTCGATAAAGCTTGCTGATTGATTGATTGATTGGATATCAGGAAAAGGAGGGGCCAGATTTGTTCTTGGCGTTAAGGGCAGAACTGAGCCACAGTCACAGGGAAACAGCTTAATATAAAGAAAAACCTCCTATTAAGAAAGTTGTACAATAATGGACTGGACCCCCTTGGTAAGAGTGAGTTCCTCATCTGTGGAGGTGTTCATCAGATCATAGCTTTAGAACCAGAAAGGACATTCTTTTTGTTCAGTTATATTGACTCTTTATGACCCCTTTGAGGGATTTTCTTGGCAATGATCCTGGAGTGGTTTGCCATTTCCTTCTCCAGCTTGTTTTATAGATGAGGAAACTGAGGCATACAGGTGACTTACCGAGGGTCACACAGCTAGTAAGTGTGTGAGGCCATATTTGAACTCAGGTCTTCCTGATTCTAGGCCTGGCACTTCATACACTGTGCCACCTAGCTGCCTGGAAAGAACCATCTAGTCCGACCCTTTCATTGTATAGATGCCTGGGTCACTCAGCTGGCATCAGGCAGTGTCAGGCAGAGCTCTGGATGGATCCATGCTGGAAAGGACTCCCATTCATGTCTAGGCTGGATTCTGTGTCCTCTGAAATCCTCCTTCCCACTCTGAGAGTCTGAGTCTGTGGAAGGCCAGCCTCCCACTGTTGGAGGAAGGGGAGCCAGCTTGGCTGGACCAGGCCAGGGTGGAGTCTGGGGCTACTTACTGGGCACAGACACGAGAGGCTAGGCCAGCGTCTAACAAGGGGCCGATTGTGCGTAAGCCCAGGCTCAGCCGCCTGCCTTCAGGGACAGGGAGAGGCTGCTGGGGTAGGGGAGAGAGAAGGGGGGGGAGAGATTATTGGGGCAGGTGCTGGTGTTTTTGTCCCACAGGCCTCCCTGCTCCTGTCAGATGCACAAAAACAACCAAATAAATCTGGGGATGGAAACTCCTCATTCTCTCCGTCGGCTACCCCTGTCTGTGCCTGCCCCTCCTCCCTGACTGGCAGCTCCAGTCCAGGGGAGGGGAACTTCCTCGATTTTCCAGGCTTGGATTACAGGGGAGGACTAAAGCCCTCATCTCTCAGCAGGGAGAGAAAGTCTGCCCCGGGGAAGGGGGCACCCTTTCCATTCCCCAACTCATCTCCCAAGCTCTGGTCTGTAGACATCTCCCTAATTCATAAAACAGCTCACACCTATTTTTAGCCTTGTTTTTGGGATCAGAGAGAAAAGGCCTGATCCTCCCTGGTCAGACCTGGCAGGGGATCATTAGAGCCCTCCCCCTCCCCGTCTTCACCTAGGGTTCCTGCATGACAAGTCCTCCCTACCAAACACACACATTTGTATTCCCCAGATGTTCCCCCTGCCCCTTACCCCCACCCCAGGAGAACATCTACCCAGGCCGATGAAGATAGCAGAGAAGGAAGTTGGGATATGGAAGAGGGAGGAACCATTAGGGTTGGGTTGGGGAAGAGGTATAATATCACAGAATTAAGAGGTGGGATGGGCCTTAGAGGCCACCCAGTATAATCTCTTCACTACAGAAGAGATAATAGGCCCAGAGATGGACAGTGACTCGCCCATGGTGAGTGTCAGGCTTCCAATCTGAACCTGGTTCTTTGACCCCAAATTCAGTGGGGGGGGGGTGTTGGGAGCCCTTTCCTATAGGGGGGGTGGGGATAACAGGGAGATGGAGGAATGAGGAAAAGAGCTTAGGGGAATGAGGTTTGGTAGAATGAGAAGATGGGTCTGAAAGCTATTGGGTTGGAGACATGGGAAGAGTTACGGATAGGATGATGGGAGAGCTAACACCTCCCCCCATCCCCATGGCTCTGGGCAGACATCTCTATTGTTCCAAGGGACAGAGGTCCATAGCCAGGGCAGGGAGGAGTATGCCCCAAGCATTCCATGGGGAGAGGAGGACTCTGTGAAGCAGAGCCAGGAGACGATCAGTGAACACACAACAACAGTTCTAAGGATGGTGCGTCCCACTGGGCCGGGGCCAGGGCCTCCCATCTGGCCCCCATGCAGCTGGGAATAGGGAAAGGCAGATGGGTTGGGGTGAACCTTTGGGAGCCAGAGAGATGAGGGGAGTCTGGGAGGAAAAGTGGGCCGGGGTCAGGAAAGGGTTAGGAATGCCCTTGTCATGCTACAGTGCCCAGGGCACGCAGGGTGTGAATTTCTCATTGGACAGTTAGTACTACTCACTTATGAGCCTGGCTCCCTTCCATTGCCCCCTGCATCACAACTTGGGCCCAAGGGGAAGGGTGGAGTGGGCATATCATGTGTCTTCCACCCCATCCCATGACCAGAACAGGAGGGAGGCGGTTAATGACAGTCATGATGGAGAAATCACAAGGCTCTGGGACAGGGCTCAGGCACTATCTGGGACCCTGCTTAATAACGCTAATGAGAGTGAGAACCTCCACTTCCAGAGCACAGGAAGGTTTACAAAGCCTTTGCTCATAACAACCCTGTTTACAGAGGAGGAAACTGAGGCTCAGAAGGAGAGAGAAAGGGACTTGCCCAAAGTTGTATTCTAGTGTCCAAAGCCAGGTCTCCTGATTCCCAGTACGCTGTTTTTTCCAATGTACTCTTCCCCCTCCCATGCTCCAGGAGCCGGCCAAATTGGCCTTCTCTCTGTTCCTCATAGACAGCCCTCCATTTGTCTTTGCACTGTCTGTTCCCCATGCCTAGAATGCTTTCCTTCCCTATGGCTACCTTAAAAATTCCTTCCTTCAAGATCCAGTTGAAGGGCCAACTTCTGCATGGAGTTTCTCCTGATCCTGAACTGACCACCATCCTCCCAGTCCCTCAAGCTCATACTGGACCCTTCACTATCTTTTTTTTGGGGGGGCAGGGGGAGGTGAACAGTTGGAATCATATTGTGAGGACTTCTTTTTTAAATGTGTTTATTTACTTTTGTCTTACAATATTCAGTTCCACAATCCCTTGAGTTTCAAATTTTCTCCCCCTTTCTCTCTCCCCCCCATGGCGGCATGCACTCGAATATAGGATCTACAAATACTTTCACATTAAACATTAGTCAGGCTGTAAAGAAGGATTATAACCAATGGAATGAACAATGAGAAAGAGGAAACAAAACAAAACATAACAAAAAGAGAGAGCAGGTAGTTTGCTTCCGTCTGCATTCAGACTCTGTAGTTCTTTCTCTGGATGTGGATAGCCCTTTCCGTCATGAGTCTTTTGGAGTTGTCTTCTAACTTTGCATTGCTGAGAGGAGCCCAGTCTATCAGAGTTAGTAGTCACAAACACGTTGTGTCTGTAATTATGTACAAATTTCTCCTGGTTCTGCTCTTCTCACTTAGCATCAGTTTGTATAAGTCTCTCCAGGTTATTATGAAGTCCGTCTGCTCCTCATTTCTTATAGCACAATAGTATTCCATTACATTCATATACCACAACTTGTTTAACCATTCCCCAATGGACGGGCATCGCTTTGATTTCCAGTTCTTTGCCACCACAAGAAGAGATAAACATTTTTGTGTATACTGGTCCTTTTCCCCGCTTTTATGATCTCTTTGGGATACAGCCCTAGAAGTGGTATTGCTTTCATTTATAGCCCTTGGGGCGTAGTTCCAGATTGTTCTCCAGAATGGTGGAATCCGTTCACAACTCCACCAACAATGCATTAGTGCTCCAATTCTTCCACACCCTCTCCAGCATTTATCATGCTCCTGTTTTGTCATGTCAGCCGATCTGACAGGTGAGGCGTGGCACCACAGAGCTGTTTTGATTTGCATTTCTCTAATCAAGAGTGATTTAGTGATCAAGATACTTATTATAGATATCTTTAATTTCTTCCTCTGAGAACTGCCTGTTCATATCTTTTTAAAAATTTTTCTTGCTTTTTTTTTGGAGGGGGGAGGGCAGGGCAATTGGGGCTAAGTGACTTGCCCAAGGTCACACGGCTAGTAAGTGTTAAGTGTCTGAGGTCAGATCTGAACTCAGGTCCTTCTGACTCCAGGGCCGGTGCTCTGTTCACTGCACCACCTAGCCACTCTTGCCTGTTCATATCCTTTGACCATTTATCAATTGGGGAATGACTTGTATTCTTATAGATTTGACTCCGTTCTCTGTATATTTTAGAAATGAGGCCTTTATCAGAGACAGGTTTTTTTTTTACAGGTTGTAAAAATTCCTTCCCAATTTTCCACTTCCCTCTTAATCTTGGTTACATTGACTTTATTTGTACAGAAACTTTCCAATTTAATGTAATCAAAACGCATTTCATAATGCTCTCTAACTTGTTTATTCATAAAATCTTCCCTTCTCCATAAATCTGACAGGTAAACTATTCCTTGCTCTCCCAGATTGCTTACAGTATCAGCCTTTATACCTAGATCATGCACCCATTTAAACTTTATTTTGGTATATGGTGTAAGATATTGGTCTATGCCCAGTTCCTGCCATACTGTTTCCCAGTTTTCCCAGCAGTTTTTGTCAAGTAGTGAGTTCTTATCTCAAAAGCTGGGCCTTCACTATTTTTAATCCTACTCATATATGATCTGTTACCAAGGTTTATCAATTTTGCCTTTGTAACATTTCTCATATGCCCCCATCTCTCAAATATGCCCCATTCTGACCTCTGATGCTGCCACTGTTCCAGTGTAAGTCATTATCCTCTCACATCTGGACTATTGCAATAACCTACTGGTGGGTCAGCCTGCCTCAAGTCTCTCACCACTCCAATCCATCCTCCATTCAGCCACCAAAGGGCATTTCTTAAAGAGAACATCCATCATGTCAACCTCTTCCTCCCCCCTCAATAAACTCTAGTGGTTTCCTATTGCCCCCAGAATTAAATACAAAATGTTTTGTTTGGTGTTCATAGCCATTCTTAAGCTGTCCCTCTCTTACCATTCCAGTTCTCTTAGACCTTACTCCTTGAAACTTACGCTGTGATACAGTGACACTGGTCCCCTGGCTGTGTCTCAGATCTGGGAATGTCTTCCCACTATTGTCTCCCATACCCAGAATGCTCTCTGTCCTCATCTCTGCCTGCTGCCTCCCCTGGCTTCCTTCAAGTCCCAGCCAAAATGCCATTTCCTAGAAGGAGCCCTCCTGGAGTGACTTTAATGCTCACATCTTTTGTCTGAGATTATCTCCGATTAATCCTGTCTACAACTTGATCATTGTTTGCAGAAGGTGCAGTTTTCAATCTTTCTTTGTGTTCCTCTGCCTAGCATAGTAGCTGGCACACAGTAGGTGCTTAATAAATGCTTGTTGACCTGACTCAACACACCTCTAATGCCCTCCATTTGAAACATCCCTGTATTGAACTGCTTTATAATTATTTGTAATTCTTCTCTTTCTGGATGTTTTGCATAAACTTACATATGTGCCCATTGTGACCTCATCACAATCATGTAACTTCCTTTCAAGTAGAGGTTGCCTCATTCTTTTTATTTGTATCTCCTTCGTATTTGTTGCCTTGTTTTTTATATTTGCTTGACATATATCATTTATCTAGTTCAGGGGAAAATGTCAATACCCTGAACTTCAGAGAATACAAATAAGTTATAAGCAGAAGTTACAAGTAGACAGAGAAACAGATCAGCAGACAGACTTCCAGCTGTCTGACCATTATACATCCATACCTAGTCAGTTACCAGAGAGGGAAGCACTAACATCTGGGTTTTCAAAGCTGGGGGGCTCAATGGCTGCCCAGAGTCTCATCTGGCCAAATCACACAACTCTTCTCAAAGTGATCCCCAAAGCAAAACCTCACATAAGGGTATATATATAGCCTTCTCCTGGGTCAGAGAATGTCACAGCCCTCTTGACCCACTGCCCAATCACAAAGTAACAAGGTGTGGACATTCTTGAAAAACAAGCCTACCACCACAGGCTCCATGTGACCACATTCAGCCTTTTAGGGGGCAGAGTATATTTTCAAATCAGAGAAGGTTCTAAGAGTCACTTAAACCTATCAAAGGGCCAATGGGCAGGGAAGATCTTTAGATTCCCATTCCCATAACACCTTCTTCTCCCACAACCTGCCAGGACCCATTATTTACTTACTTGTGCCATGGGGCAGTCCTGCCCTCTACACACCCCCATTTAGCCCAACACACAGAGAGATACCCAGAACATAGTGTCTGTCTCCCCATTTCCTGATATGTATGACTGTGTCCTAGGATCTCGTTATTGGGGTGCAAGGAGGTACAAAGTGACCTTGGGAGCCATTGGGAAAAAAGCAGTGCCCAGCCCCAGGAAGGGAAAGGAAAGAGCCTCCTGAAGGGGGAATCAATGTCAAGGTGGAGAATCAAAGGCCCTTCAATCCTCTTGGATGCCCATGACTAGGTTTCTTCCCTTCCCCAGCTATCCCAGGGCCACCCCTACTTGGCTTCCCCAAAGTCTGATACCAAAGCTAAGAGTGTGCTTGGGAGGAGTGGAAGTTGCAGAGGTGGAGTCATGTTCTTGGCCACATCTCTATCTACCCAATGGAGCAGCCTCCATCCATGCATCCATGACTCAGGCTCTTGCTTCAGTGACCTCATGCCTTCCCTGGTCCAGGAATGTCTGGAGAGCTTTCCAGAGAACCTTACTTGAAAAGAGGAGTGTGCCCCAAGGTAGGGAAGGACCAAATGATTTGTGTGACTGACTCAGCTGATGAAAGGGTGATTGATTGTGAAAGTGAGTCTGTGTGTGAGCAAACAGATGAGCCTGTGAATGACTGAACTACTGATTGAGCAGGTGAGTGTGTGAAAAACTGAATAACAGAGGGAGCAGGTGAGTGTGAGTGTGAATTACTGAGTGAGCAGGTGAGTGTGTGAATAACAGAGGGAGCAGGTGAGTGTGTGAAGAACTGAGTGAGCAAGTGAGTGTGTAACAGAGTGAGCAGGTGAGTGTGAGTGTGTGTGGATGTACATATGTGTCAGGATGAGCTACGAGTAGGAGTGACTGTTTTTGGTTGTGTCAGAGTGTTTGAAGGATTGTGAGTTCCTGTGTGAGTGAGGGAATATATTGATGATTGATGGTGAGTGTGTGAGGATGTGTGTCTGTATGGGACTGAGTCTGTGTGAGGGTGTGTGAATGAGTTCATGTATATGTGTGTGAGTATAATGCCTGAGTGTAATTAAGTGAGTAAATGAGTGAGGTAGTATGTGAATGACTGAATGTGTGGGGGAGGGAGTGCTAATTACTGAACTGATCGAGTGTGTATGACTGAGTCTCTGTGATGTGTCCAAGAGAATGCTTGTGAGTATTTGTCAGTGTGACTATGAGTGTGCTGGTGAGTGTATGAACGATGTGGGAATGTGAATGGACAGATGGATGGACAGTTGGATGGATGGATGACTGGATGGACAGATGGATGACTGGATAGACGGATGGATGGACAGATGGACAGATGGAGAGAGGGAGGGATGGACAGATGGATAGATGGGCAGACAGGTGAATGGATGTGGTGGTGAGGTAGCAAAGTAGAGACTTGGTGTCAGGAAAACTTGAGTTCAAATCCTTCCTCAGACATTTAACTATGTGACTTTGGGCAAGTCACTCAAGTTCTCAGCTTCAGTTTCCTCATTTGTAAAATGAAGGGGGTAGATCCAATGGCTGTTAGGATCTATTCCTGCTATAAGTCTACGATCCTGTTAATTCATGAAGTAAATGAGTGATCCTCTGGCCTCCTGGCAGAGGCTCTTGATGCCGTTCATTCCCCTCATCCTCGCCAGATCTGGGTAGACTGACCCCAAGCAGGAGCGGGGGCCCTCAAATTGGGGACTAAACAACCTAAGCATATCATTATTCTAATCATTTGCATATTCATTAGCTGCCTCTGATCACAGCTCCTTCCTGTTCGTTGTTTCTGGGCCTGGGGATAAACACAGGTGATGTGGCCCAGGGCATCCTGGCACAGAGAAGCTCACTAGTATGAAGAGGGCATAGAGACATGGCATGCTGGCAAGAGAGGGTGCGCTGGCATGGAAGGGGCCCAGGGCACAATGGCACAGAGATGGCATGTTGGCATACAGAAGCAAGATGCCCCTGAGAGAAGCTCAAGTTCTCTTTCAGGGTGGCAGTGACCCCACCCCCACCCTCAAGCCATTCCAAGACCTGGGAGATAAGATTCCAAAGACCTCAAGTCAAAGTTGACACACTCATTCCTTCATTCACAGGTTGCTGACTGGGTGAATGGGGGAGCCACAGAGAGAGTTCATTCAGAAGGGCTGGTTTGGGGTTGGGAGGGAGGAACTATAAAGACCTCTTACTACCACTCTCCCAAAAGGCTCCCAGAGGCAGAGCTAAGAGGGGATCCAAGCATCCCGCCTCCCAGGTCCCTTTTTCAACCTTCTATTCCCTTTTCTACAGGAACAGGGAAGCTGTAGGACTGGGGTGGGCCCCAGGAGGGTGGGCTGGGGGCTCCCAAGATTGCGTCTCCATCTAGTGGAAAATTTGGGAATTGCCTGCATGGGGAGGGGATCAGGAGAAGGATCCCTCCTATCCTTTCACTCCATCTGCTTACTGTGGAGTCTGGAGAGGAAATATATCTGGGTTCTAGAGCTGACCTGGTGCCAGCTCAGGATTGCCCTCCCCTCCCAGGCCTTGATCCCTCCTATGGGAGTGGAGGGAGGAAGTTCTTCTCCTCTAACCCAGAGGCATCCTCCCAGAAGCAGGCAGTCAGTAGAGGCTTAGAACCTCAGAGCCTGAAGGACACTTAGGGGTCATCTAAGTCAACCTTGTTTTACAGAACAGGAAAGTAGACCCAGAGGGAAGGAGATGAGGATCACACAGTAAATCAAAGGCATCCCTGGGACTCCCCCGGCTCCCAGTCTATAACTCTTTATCCCAGAAGATCATTTCAGTTCTGCAACTCACACACTTACACACTTCAGAATATATATATTTATGAAGAATTTAGAATTCAAATTTTTTAAAATGAATGTTAAATAAAGTATGTTAAAAGTGGGGGAGAAGGAAATAAAGAGGACACCTGAGTCAGCCATCTCTTCATTTCCCAGAAGGCGTTCTCCCTTCCAACTTCCTTTTATGGAAACCTTCTTGTGTTATTCATGTCTTCGTTAGAAGATAAACCTCCTTGAGGACAGGGACTCTCTTTCCTTTTGCTTATATCTGTATTCCCCCTGCTTAGCATAGTATGTGGCATACAGTAAGCATTTAATAAATGCTTGTTGATTTGATAAAGCCACCTCCCTTCCATGGGAACATACGCACACATAGGCTGCCACATGTGCATGGACATACATAAGTTTGCAAAGTTATGCCCTCATGACATTCCTCATTCTTATATGTGTGGGCAGCTGCCTCTAGCTGGACCTGGGCTGGGCATGAATAATTCATTTGTTTCCTGCCCTCATCATCAGTCAAGAAAAGATGCCAAGCTGTGTTCAGTGCTCCTGCAAGATATGATTTTTCCTTTTTTTTTTTTTTTAGCCCATCAGGGTGTGGGAGGGGATTTCTCTCCAGGGGTATGCTGGTAAGTGTTTAACAACCAGTTCTCTGCAGGGAGGGGGGAAATTGTAGACTAGACACATTTTCAAGTTTAATCTGCATTGTTACCATTTTCTGAAGTATAGACAATTAACAAAACAATCATTCAAGCTCTCATTTGTAATGTTTTCTGATTTCCAAGGTATAAATGCTCACACTGAAATTTTAATAATCATCTTTCTTGTATGAGCGGGCTCTGGCATACCCCATAAAATTCTCTCCACCCTCCCCCACCCCTTGCATTTCCAACCCATTTGTACTCTGCTCCTCAGGCTTTTACTGAGTCAGAGAGTCAGGGCTGGTGAACTGTGAGGACAGGAAATCAGCAGCTGCCACCAATACCCCTGAGAAGGTATCTGTTTCTCTTCCACATTGAGGCTGCCTTCAGAATGGAAATAAAAGTCATTGGATCAGTCAATGTTCCCTAAGCTAGTTCTTAGACAGTGGGAGCAAAGTTGAGTGTGTAGATTGGAGACATCAAAGAGTCAGGTGAAACCTTCTTGTGTTATTTATTCATTCACCTCAACAAGCATTATTCTTTTTTTTTGTGGCTTTTTGAAGAGGGGAGGGCAGGGCAATTGGGGTTAAGTGACTTGCCCAAGGTCACACGGCTAGTAAGGTTAAGTGTCTGAGGCCAAATTGGAACTCAGGTCCTCCTGACTCCAGGGCTAGTGCTCTATTCACTACGCCACCTAGCCACTCCAACAAGCATTTATTAAGCACTTACTAATTAACGAAGCATTTATTAAATTCCTTCCTTGTGCTGAACACTGCACTTAATGCTGGGAAAGATAAAAACTTTAGATGAAATGCAGTCTCTGTGGAGACTCATGGAGCTCACAGACCAGTAGGAAGACAAATTATTGTAATGGTCTGGGCAAGAAGTGATAATAGACTGAACCGCAGTGCTATCTGTGTGAATGGAGAATGGGAAGACAGAAATGAAGAGGTGGGAGCTGGTGGAGAATGAGAAGAAAGAAATGAAGAGGTGGGAGCTGGTGGAGAA
>NW_027187338.1:8923179-8945566 GCF_028583685.1 Petaurus breviceps papuanus
GTGGAGAATGAGAAGAAAGAAATGAAGAGGTGGGAGCTGGTGGAGAAGAAAGAAATGAAGAGGTGGGAGCTGGATACATGAAGTAAGTGAGAATGAAGATCCATGAGTGACACCAAGATTGGGGATCTGGGTGACTGGAAGGGTGACTGTGGCCTTCAGCAGAAAGAGGGACATCAGGGACAGCCAGGTAGCACAGCGAGTAAGAGCACCGGCTCCAGTGTTGGGATGACTTGGAGAGCGAATCCCGGGCTCAGACACTTAGCACCCACCCAGAAACACCTGGCCGTGTAAACTTGAGCAACTTAACCCCAATTGCTTAGGGGCGGACAGGTGGCTCATCGAGTAAGATCACTGGCTCCAGTGTTGGGATGACCTGGATCAAATCTGGGCTCAGATACTCAGCACCACACCCAGAAATAAACTGGCTGTGTAACCTTGAGCAAGTTACTTAACCCTGATTGCTTTAAAAAAAAAAAAAAGAAAGAAAGAGGGACATCTAGAAGAGAGAAGATTTGGAGGGAAAGTTGATGTAGACAGAGCCTGTTCAACATTGGCTGGCTGCAATTTTCCATTGAAAAATGAAGTGTGTGTGTGTGTGTGTGTGTTTGTGTGTGTGTGTGTGTGAGAGAGAGAGAGAGAGAGAGAGAGAGAGAGAGAGAGAGAGAGAGAGAGAGAGAGAGAGAGAGAATGTGGTTGAGGGAATAGTTTACTCATCAACCACTGCCCAGAGTGCAGAGCCCACCACTGACGGATGCCTGCTATAGGCACAAGGTGATGGAGGGCAGGTATGGGGATGCAGGGATTGGGTGGACCACCAGGAGTCTTGCCTGGGAGAGGGTAGCCCATTCCTCATGCTACTCCAGAAGACTAGAGGTGGAAAGAATGTAATAGGGGAGTGTTTAAGGAAGTGATGTAGCTGTATTAGTTGGGAGTTGATTACATGCCCCTTGATAATCACGTTATAGCTCCTAGGGGGCACAGGGCCATGGGGCCCACTTTGGGTACTATTGATCTGGACCACATTTCTCCATCTTTTCCCACAAAATAGCATAAAGGAATCTACCAAATACTTTGTTAAAATCTAGGTAGCTGTACCAACAGTGTTCATCTAATCTACCAGTCTAATAAAGTGAGAGTCTGAACTCACTCTACCAGAACCAGGCTAGCTATACATCCCCTGCAGAGGGGTTTGGTGTCTATTCTCTAATGTCCCCATTCTGGTGTGTTCCTTCTACTATTAATGACCAGCGCTTAGTGCCCCAGTTTCAATGAACACCAATTCGCTTTTACAAAAGAATCATTACCATGAAGATTTAGCAAGAACAAAAGTTACAAACATTTCCCCAATATTCAGGCATACACTCTGTCCTGTACCACCTCAGGCTCTAGAGAGAGTGGACTCAGACTTAATATATTTTCACCCCATTCACCCCATCAAATTCACTTCCAAATGGCGCATGGCCCCTAGATGGATGAATCCCCCATCTCTGCTACTGCTGGACTGGGTCAAACAGCTTACCTGGGACTTTGCTCTTTACTAACTGGCTTCTGGCATATCCTAAAGTGGACTTGGCCTCTGGACCTCTGGCAGCTTCCTCTCCTGACCTTTGTAAGTTCCCAAGGTCATGGTCATTTCCAATCTCTACCTCAGAGCAAGGATAGACAAATTAAAGAAACAAGAGAACCATGTGGTCCTGGGCTTTAATGGCTCTCTCCTTACCAAGGGCTTTGTCTTCTAACTTCAACATACCCAGGAATGAGGACTCTCTCCCACCCCCCGCTTTGCTTTTGAATACACCCCAGTTCAAACTTTATAGCTAAGCAACAGTTCACTTTTTCATCATATGGTTAGCCAGAACCAGTTACGGAATGTCTGTGCATGCTTTAAATTGGGCAGCAGGACACTTCTACAATGTGTCATCATACTTTGGGGAGGCAGGCCCCCCCAGCCTCTTCCACATGGAGATTGCCTCCTATCACCCTAGTAACCCTGTCCAAAAGGTAAATTATCTCTTCTATCATGACCTATTCTTGATGAAGTCAATCTGTCTCTTGGAGATCCTTTTTTTTCTTTATTTAATTTTAGTTTTCAACATTCACTTTCATAAGGTTTTGAATTCCAAATTTTTCCCTCTCCTTTCCCTCTCCCCTCCCCAAGACAGCATGCAATCTGATATAGGCTATACATGTACAGTCATATTAAACATATTTCTGCATTAGTCATGTTGTGAAAGAAGAATCAGAACAAAAGGGAAAAACACAAAAAAAGGAAGAAAAAAGAGAAAATAGTATGCTTCAATCTACATTCAGACTCCATAATTCTTTCTCTGGATATGGATATCATTTTCCATCATGAGTCTTTTAGAATTGTCTTAGAATCAGAGGTGGGGAACCTGTGGCCTCAAGGCCGCATGTGGCCTTCTAGGTCCTTGGGTGTGACCTTTTGACTGAGTTCAAGTTTTACAGAACAAATCCTTTTATTAAGGGGATTTGTTCTATGAAGTTTGAATTCAGTCAAAGGGCTGTACTTGAGGACCTAGAGGGTCACATGTGATTTCAAGGCCAAAGGTTCCCCACCCCTATATTACATTGCTCAGAAGAGCTAAGTCTTTCAATGCTGGTCATTGAACAATATTGCTATTACTGTCTACAATATTGTCCTGCTCACTTCACTCAGCATCAGTTCATGTAAATCTTTCCAAGTTTTTCTGAAATCCACCTGCTCATCATTTCTTATGCAACAATAGTTTTCCTTTACAATCACATACCACAACTTGTTCATCCATTCCCCAGTTGATGGACATCCCCTCAATTTCCAATTCTTGGCCACCACAAAAAGAGCTCCTACTTCCTTTTCTATTTATCCATTAACCTTCTCTTCAATAATACATTCTATGTCTACATTAGATTTGCAGTTTCATGTGCACTCATCTTTTTTATTGTACTATGTTACGGAAATTTTTATTTTCTTCCATAAATTAAAAATAAAATAAAACATAAAAAAATTCTAGAATTTGGCAAGGAAGTAAAGCCAAACTTTCTGGCCTATAGTTTACAGAAACTTCCCTTCTCCCTGTTTTAAAAAAAATGGAGACATTTTCCCTTCTCCAGTCTCTTACTACCCCATCCATCTCTCAGAGAGCTCAGACAATGGTTCAACAATCATATCTGCCAGTATTTTCAATGCCTTAAGGATATCGTCCGTCTGGGATTGCCGACTTGAATTCATCAAGGGCAAGCAGGAGCCTTCTTGTCTGATCTTGGGTATCAGCTTCCTGTTAGTTATATCTGTTCTGTCCTTTCTAGTCCAGAGATCCTTCTCCTTGGCAGAGGAAACAGAAGCAAAATAAGAGTTGAGTAATTCTTCCTTCCCCCTGTCATCTATTATCATCCTCCCATCCATCCTGAGCATCTATCTGTCCCTTCTATGAGTCTCTTTCTCCCAATATGGTTTTTAAAATATTCTGTTTCTGTTTCTTAGCTTTTCTCACCAGCCTTAACGCATTCGGAAATGTATCACCCCTGACACAATTATTAAGAGGCCAAGCCACACTTTTGTATTCGTCCTTTATTATCTTCCTTTGTTTCCATCTCCAGTACTGTACATGCCTCTTAAAAATCCAAGTTGGATGATGAGTCCCCTATGAATCCACATTAGTCTCTTTAGGCAACTCTCCGCCTTTCCCTTTCCCTTGGGATTGTTTCTCTACATCTTCCAAACTTCATTCTTGAAAGCTGCCCTCCCCCTATAGATTTGTTAGCCCATGGGATTCTACCTCTTCTTTTTCTGAACATTTTTAAATTGGTTCTCTCAGAACCTAAGCTGCCTGTCAGATTAGGCTCCATTTCCCTCTTCTTCTCTACCACACATTCAAAGATGGAGTGGTCACTTCCTCCCAAGGTTCCCATCATTTCTCCTTCACTTCCTTCTGCTGAGAATCTGGTCTAGAATAGCCTTCCCCCTCATCAGTTCTTCCACCTTTTGAAAAATGTAATTATTATCAAGGCAAGCCAAGAAATTATTAGCTGCCCTGCTTTTGGCAGAAAGAGAGAAGAAGAGCAGATGTCTGGATAATTGAAGTCCCCCATCACTATGATAGGACAGCCAAGAAAGGAAATTCAGTATTCAGACACATAAGAGAGGTACAGTCCCCAGGAATGAGGGGTTCATTCTGCTGTCCTCCAACCTAGTCAGACCACATCTGGAATATCGCATTCAGTCCTGGGAGGAAAATGTTAGTGAAGCACCTGGGGCTCCCTCACACATGACCCCCACCCTGCCCCAAAGCTATGCCACGTTGGCAACACTTGGTGAGTCAGCATCCACCCAAATCAGAGCTCACAAAGCCCCAAACAATGTTTTTTTTACTAAGCCAACCAAAAAGAACATGTTCGTCCACATAAAATACATATAATCAAACTGCATGACAAATTAATTGACAAGAAAAGATTTCCTATCCCTTCCCTCCATACACAAATGGTGTGTATTTTCTTACAGATGCTATAATGATATGATATATTCATCTTGGAGATGAATACACAGAGAATGTCACAGTCAAACATCTGTCAAGTGCCCACTCTGTGCACAAGCACTGTGCCAAGTGATGGAGATACAAAGAAAGGCAGAAGACAGTCCCTGCCCTCGAGGAGCTTGCAGTTTAATGGGGGAGAAAACACACAGAAAGAATTTGAAAAGCAGGAGGGACAGGGAAGGGAGGGGAGGTTCCCTGGTACAGGGGCCAAGATGAAGCTCCACAGGGAGACAGTCTGAAGAGGTGGGAATTCCTGAGTTGCTTTCATCTTCAGAATGATGAGTTTCTGGAAATCATGAAGCCTAGGAAAGGTGAGTAAGAAACGGTGATGCATATTCTTAGAGTCCTCCTTATATGGTGGCAGATCAGAGAAGAGCTTTCCAATGTCTGTCCTCTACCTTCTCTGATCACAGGGAGAGAGGTACCCCAGGGGTGGGGGATGCGGAGGAGGAGTGAGTTGCAGAGCTGATTTCCTCTTGCAGTTTCTAGAGACTGTGAAATTCAGGAATGCAGCTAGGTGGGAAATGGTATTGCTAAGAAACATGCATGGGGGGCACATTTAGGGGATACATGTGTAGTATACACTCAGGGACCACTTAGGGTGGACACACACATATGAAGCACACACTTGTGATCAAGGGAATCACAATATTGCAAAGCTGCTGCTGCTCATCGCTGGGTACCATGTCTCTATGTCCTGCTGAGCATTATGTTATCCCTATTGGGATTCTCTGCTGATCTTTAGTTTTGGTGTTCTTTGAGCTGTTTTCTACTATCATCCCATGGTCTTCAGTGGTTTGGCCTCTGAAGGGAGCCATTGCTGGTCCTTGTTATCATTTGCTGGAGTTTTAGCAGCTAATGAGCTCCCTCCCTTGCAAAGTGGAGCACAAGCCTTTTCATGTTATAGATCCAACTGCTTCTACCCAGACAGCCAGGAAAGTTAATTAGGTTAGATATGTCTATTCTTTTGACCCTCTGCTTCTCTCACTTTCTTCCAGTCTTAGGATCTATGGTCCTATGAAGTTCTTGGCTCCAGTCAACTATGTGACTTAAGGTTAGAAAATTCCTTTTAATGCTTGCCAAATTCCTGACTATCATGCTGGATTCCCTCAAACCATTTTAGAGACTCCACCCAACAAAGCTGAACATCAACTGGGGGCAATTGGGGTGTTACATCATCACAGCTTCCCCCAACTCCCATAATGCTCTTCCGTCGTGCAAGTTAACCTGAGAACAACAACAAAAGGGCTAGGTGAAGTCCTTTCTTGACTCCTGGCCTCCAAGATGACCAAGAAGAGGAGGAACAACGGGCGTGCCAAGAAGGGCCGTGGCCACGTGCAGCCCATCCGCTGCACCAACTGCACCCGCTGCGTGCCCAAGGACAAGGCCATCAAGAAGTTCGTCATCCGCAACATCGTGGAGGCCGCCGCCGTGAGGGACATCACCGAGGCCAGCGTCTTCGACTCCTATGTGCTGCCCAAGCTGTACATGAAACTGCATTACTGTGTGAGCTGCGCGATCCACAGCAAGGTAGTGAGGAACTGCTCCCGGGAGGCCCGCAAGGATCGGACGCCCCCGTCCCGCTTCAGACCCGCAGGTGCTGCCCCCAGACCCCCTCCAAAGCCCTATGTAAAGAGCTATCTGTTCATCAACATTCCTGAACCGATTAGAGGAAAATAAAATGGTTGGTCTATCTTAAAAAAAAGGGGGGGGGGCTAGGTGAAGTCCTTAAGGCTATCAGCCCTGCTGGACCTTTTGTTCCACATTTCTTTCTTTATTATATTTACCTCCCAGCAACAAAATCACATATTTTTATTTAGCATTCGTGCCACAGACATACCTAACCCTTTCTTACTGCTTTAGGAAAGACACTGATAAACTGATAAGCCAAGGGAGATTAACCAGGATGGAAGACTGTGGAATGGCCTTGAGTTCTTGCCAACATATGTGAATCGTTTAAAGGAAAGTGGGATGCTTGACCAGGAACATAAAGGACTTAAGGGAAAAGGGGATGAGAGGTCATGAGGTGTTCTCTTGAGGTGTTAAAAGGGCTGTCATATGAAAGAGTGATCAGACCTGTTTTGCTGGGTCCCAAAGGGTAAAATTAGGAGAAATAGGTGATGTTGAAAAGAGGCAGATTTGGATCTGATGCCATATTTAAAGCTGTCCCAAAGCAGAATGAGTTGTCTCATGAGGAAGTAGGTTTACTTTCATTGGAGGAGCAGGGCAAAAGCTGTATAATCTTTTAAGTATATTGTACATAGAATATTTTTTGAAAAAAGCATTGGCCTAGATGGACATTGAGGTCCTTTCGGGTGCTAAAATTCTGTGAATCTGTAATGCTAACAATATCTTGCCTCTCAGAGGCTTGCATGAAATTGACCTGTTTCCTGAGCTCCTCATCTCTTGTCTCTTTCTGTCCAGGCGGTCTGTCGTGTACTGTAACAACAACAATGCATCTTTCTCTTCCACTGTGGATTGTCACCAAAATGCTCTCCCATCTCTGGTTCCTGAAATTCCTCATGTGAACATATCTTTTAAATATACTGTGCTATCCCCCCTCCCCTTCTTTTAAAACTTATCATACTTCTTTTTAATAAGCTATACCTGTCCAGATCCAAATTCCAGGCATGGATCCCTGCCCAACAAGTCTTAGCGAGATCCAGTTTTCAGCCTTATATACAGATCTCTAGTTCACCTTCTTTTTTTTTTTTTTTTTAAAGCAATCGGGGTTAAGTAACTTGCTCAAGGTTACACGGCCAGTTATTTCTGGGTGTGGTGCTGAGTATTTGAGCCCGGATTTGATCCAGGTCATCCCGACACTGGAGCCAGTGCTCTTACTCAATGAGCCACCTGGCCGCCCCTAAGCAATTGGGGTTAAGTAACTTGCTCAAGGTTACAAGGCCAGGTGTTTCTGGGTGGGTGCTAAGTGTCTAAGCCCGGGATTCGATCTCCAGGTCTTCTCAACACTGGAGCCGGTGCTCTTACTCGCTGTGCTACCTGGCCGCCCCTCTAGTTCACCTTCTTGTTGCCCATGTTTGGTATATTTGTGTGCTTGTGATCATAGATTTATCATTGACTCCTTTCTTGGATTTTGTCACATATGAATTTCTGGGTGCCTCTGCTGCTGTGTTTCCTATATTTTAACAGCTCTATTCTCTCTAACCATAGAATGTCGAGACTTTGGAAAGGGGCTTGGCCAGAATCACCCAGATGGTAGGTTGGTCCCTGTATTTGCCTGCGTTACTGTTTCTGATTCTTTCTTCCATGTTCTTGTCTCATTTTAGCTCTATCCTCTCCATCCTGCCCCTCTGAGAGGTAGCTCTATGTAACAGATTGAATTTAGAGCCTTGGTCTCAGAAAATCCAAACTCAAATCCTGGCCATTACTATTTGCAAGATATGAATCCACAGATGGGTCATTTTGCCTCCATGAGTCTCAATGTTCCCTTCTGCCAAATGGATCTAATAATGCCCTCTGTACCATACAGGGCTTTTATGGGGAAGTCATTTTGTGAACTGTAATCACTATGTGATCTGTGAGCTATGATTATTATGGCTTTGTTTCAGTTTCTTGGCTTCTGCCTTTCTCTCTGTCTGTCTCTCAGTTTACTTCTGTTTCTGTATTTCCACTTGGGGGTGGAGGAGGATGATAGGACTTGGTCTTCTCAGTCGTTGGGACTCAGAAAGACGAGTTAGAGTCCCTCCACCTGCTTCAGTTGGTGTTACAAGGGGGCTGGCAATCAAACCATTATTTCTTTTGGGCCCTGGCTCCACCTGGGGTGAAGCCTCCGGGCCCTCTATGAGCCCAACCTCCCTGTCTGGGGAGGGGGAAATCGATGCACTTTCCAGCTGCCCAAATGAAATATTGACTTTCTTTTTGTATCTGGGGACTGCCTGTGATGGATGATGGATGTCTGTGTGACTGGGTAGGGGGGAGCTGGAAGGGAGGGGTAATAAGAAGAGATGTGGCTTGCCCATTCAGACTGACAGCCCTTCAAAGGAGGTGATGTGGTCTGCAGGAATGTTCCCCGGCCTAGAAGGCAAGAGACCTGGGCTCCATTAATCCACCATGGGACTCTAGGCAAATTGCTTAGCCTCTCTGGGCCTGTTTCCTGATCCTTAAAATGTCAGGGAACAGAGAGAACTAGGTTCTTCCTAAGGTTCTCTCCACTGTGATATTCAATGGGGTCTCTCTCAAGGGGCAGCTCTCTCCTGGGCCACTGAAGCGAAGAGCTGGGATTTGGGTTGGGTGAGGGTCAGGGTCTGATTCCCAAAGATGTCTTTGCCAAACATCAGACCGACCTCATCCCCTATTTAAGGGCTGTCCCTTCCCTATCCCTAGAGCAGGACTAGGGCCTAGAAAGCCAGAAGAGGGGGAGTCTCTCTCAGCCCTGCTGGTCTCTGGAACCATTCCTTTCTATCTCCTCTTCCTCATCACTCTAGGCTTATAGAATCAGTCTCTCAGAACTGAAGCCAACTTAGTGTGACAGATAGAGTGCTTGGTTTGGAGTCAGGAAGATCTGAGTTCAAATCTTGATTCAGATACATTCTGTGTGACACTGAGTGAGGCATTTAACATCTCTCAGCCTCAGTTCCCCCATCGGTAAAACGGAGATGATAATAAAAATAATGCTTCTCTCATAGGGTTGTTATAAGGAACAAAAGAGATGAGATATGTTATACACTTTGTAAACTTCACATTGATTCTATAAATACCAGAACTCACCCACCCCCAACCATTCTAGCAGGGCCATATTTCTCTTTCTTATCCTTACAGGTGACTGGCCCTTAGGCCCACTTCCCACTTCTTAATCTTTTATTTATTTATTTTTAGTTTTCAACATTCATTTCCACAAGATTTTGAGTTACATCACTCCCTACTTCTATGGTGGTGGCAATCCCTTCCAGGTTTCTGGTAGTGCAGATGCTCTGATGTACTCTAAGGAATCCAAGGCCCTGCTATCTTCCTTGCAACTGAAATTAATTAGAGTATGGTCTCCTTGAGACAGAGATTGTCTTTTATTTCAATTTGTAATCCCAGCATTTGGCACATAGTAAGAGCTTAATAAATGTTTTTTCATGCATATGTTCATCTCCACTTGGACATCCTGTTGGGCACCTTGAACTTAACATGACCAAGATGGGATTCATTGTCTTCTCCCCCGAACCTGCTCTTTCTCCTAACTTTCCTATTTCTATTGCGGGCACCACCCCACCTTCCTGTCACCCCGGCTCAGAACCAGAGCACCTCCCCCACTCCAGCTCCTTCCCTCCCTAGACCAGGCTCTCATCAAGTCTCACCTAGACTACTGTAAGAGCTGTCCAGCTGGGTTCCTTGCCTCCAGTTTCTCCACATAGTTCAGTTCCACGAACATTTAGTTATTAAGTGCTTTCTATGTGCCAAATACTGTCCCGAGTCAGAAGGATTCAAAGATAAAACATACACAACAGCCACCCCTGCCCTCAAGGCCATTACATTCTATTGGGGAAATACAAAATTTATGAAAACAAAGACATTATTTCAAAAGAGAAAGACCTCTACCAACTAAGAAACTCAGGAGAGGTATATGAGATGCTTGCCGTCCACCTCCCAGCGCTACAAAAACCTCTTTTTAAGCTGCAAAGTACATCTAAAAATGTAAGTGATTATTATTGTTGTTTCTGTTGTTATTCCTAAAGTCTGGATCTGACCGAGTCACTCTCCTCAGAAACCTTCAATGGCTCCCCATTGTTACCACAGTCCATCCCTGACTCTCTCCCTGATCCTCAATTGATCTCTGTCTTTTCCTAAAAACACACCCATGCCTTCTCCATCCTTAAACAAAGCATCGGCTTGGTCTGCCCAACCCTTTGAGCCATCATCCTATCTTTCCTCTGTTTCTCGGCCAAACTCCTTGAAATGTCACCTACAAGAGGCTTCCGTCGCAATGCGTCCATCCGCTTGCTCTTGTCCCACTCTTCCAAACTCGGCAGTCTGCCGTCTTGTCATTCATCATGACCTCATCATTCAGCTGAAACTGCCCTCTTCAAAATTACCAATGATCTCCTTCTCATCGAATCTAATGGCCCCTTCTCAATCTTCATCTTCCTGACCTTTCTGCAGCATTTGTTACTGCCAACCACCCAAACGCTTTCGAGATGCTTAACCCTCTGCCTTTTTGTACCCTGCTCCATCTCGGCTTTCCTTTTACTCCTTCTTAGTCTCTCTTGGGGGATCTTCCTCCATGCCGTGCTCACTCACTATGAGTGCTCCCCAAGTTTCTGTCCTGGGTCTTCTCTTATATCTCTATATTCACTTGATTTGATCGACTCCCATGGACTTGAATGGGCAGCTAGGTGGTACTGTGGATAGAGTGCTGGGTCTGGAATCAGGAACACCTGAGTTCAAATCTGACCTCAGACACTTATTAGTCTGTGTGATTCTGAGCCAGTCACCTAACCCTATCTGCCTCAGTTTTCTCATATGTAAAATAAGCTGGAATGGAAAACCACTCCAGAATCTTCACCAAGAAAACCCTATGAGGTCACGAAGAGTCAGACAGGACTGAAAAAACTGACTGAACAACATCAAGACATGCTCAATTATCATCTCCACACAGATAGTTCTCAGATCTGTTTGTCCAGCCCTGGTCTTTCCTGAGTTCCAGTCTCATGTCACCCAACTGCCGGTTGGATACTTTGAACTGGGTGTCCCATAGGTGTCTCAGATTCAACATGTCCAAAATAGACCTAATTGTCTTTTCCACCCCCAAATCCTCCCCTCTTATGAAATTCCCTGTTCAGTTGAGCCTATTTCTGGGACCACTGTCCTTCCAGGCACCCAGCTTCTCAACTTCAATGTCCTCTTTGATTCTTCTCTCTTGCTCACCCCATGTTTTTGATCTCTTACTAAATTTTGTCATTTCTTTTCCTACAACATGTCTGCCATATTTCCCTTCTCTCTTTTCCCAAAACCACTGCCTAGTTCAGGCCCTCACTACCTCTCACCTGGACTGCTGCATTAGCCTTCTGATGGGTCTTCCGGCCTCAGTTCTCTCCAGTCCAACCCAACCTCCACTCATCTGCCAAAGTAATTTCCCTCAGGTATAGATCCAACCACATCGTACCTCTGCTTGTCACCAACTGGTCTCTTCCTACCTTTCCAATCTTCTTGCATTTTGTTCCCCTCCGTGCACCCTAAGAGTTAGCCATGCTGACATACAGCATGTTACTTGCCCACACACTCCCTCTCCTGCCTCCATGCTTTTGCATTGTCTGTGCCCCATTTCTAGCATGATCTCCCTCCCAGCCTGTGAAGGAATTGGCTCAGCTGATTCCTATGGGATCTCAGGGGCCATCTCTTCCAGGAAGCCTTTCCTTGTTCTCCCCTCCCCCAACACTCCAGCACTAGTGCCATCCCCCTTAAGGTCACTCCCCTCCCCCCTCCCCTGCTCTGTATTCCTCATGTATATGTTTTGATCTTTCTATATCATCTCCCCTCTTAGAATGTAAACTCTTTATGGTCAGGGCTGTCTGGGCTTTTGCTTTGTATCCCCAATGCTTGTGGTACAGAGTAAGTTTTTAATAAATGCTTATTGATTACCCTTCAGGATATAGTCCCAGCACTTTCACCTGGAATTAGAATCCTTGAAAGTGCATGAGTTCCTGGGCCCAGGAAGCAGCCCTCTTTAGCTCTTGAAAATCTCAGTATAGGCTGTACTCAGTGTTTGTCCATATCATTAGGAATTCATGAGAAGTTCTGAATTAATGAGGGAGGGAAGAAGGATCAGGGCCAGGTTGGAGGGGGAGTCAGGCCTTCAGAAAGGACTAAGGATATGTGTGTGTGTGTGTGTGTGTGTGTGTGTGTGTATGTGTGAAGGCAAGAAGGGGAGAGGGGATCAGGAGGGGACACTGGGAGAGAGATCCCGCGGAGGATCTTGGGGAATTATAGGTGAATGTAAGAACAATGAGAAGAGGAGGACCTGAGGCAATATAGGGGGGATTATGGGGAAGCTGGGTGGCAGAGTGGATAGAGCACTGGGCTTGGAATCAGGAAGACTCATGGGGGAGTTGAGAGTTAGAGGACCTGGGTTCAAATTCTGACTGTATTACTTGCTACCTATGTGACCTTGGACAAGTAACTTAATCTCTCTGGGCATGTTTCCTCAACTGTAAAGCAAACTGCTGTTCATTTGTTTCAGTCATGTCTAATGATTCTGCAACCCCATTTATGATTTTCTTGGCAGAGTGATACTAGAGTGATTTGCCATTTCCTTCTCCAGATCATTTTACAGACGAGGAAACTGAGGTAAACAGAGTTAAGTGACTTGCTCAGGGCCACACAGCTAATAAGTGTCTGAGGTCAGATTTGAACTCAGGAAGAGGAGTCTTCCTGATTCCAAGTCCAGCGCTCTATTCACTTCACCAGCTGCCCACAAAACGGAGGTTAGAATATGTAACCTTGAAGGTGCTTTCTCTCTGTAAGTATAATTCAGGGTCAAATGTGGGGAGCATGAGGTGAGGATGAGGGGGTTGGGGGACTCATGAAGGGGAGTTGGGGCAGGGGCAGAAGATGGGCATTGAACCTTGGGGAAGGAGGCCTCCTGAGCCCAGCAGGCATTTGCTATGATTCCAATGAGCCTGGAGGGAGAAGGTTGCAGAAGGGGGGGGGGGCAGTATGGGGAGGATAGAGAATACTCAGGAACTGAGAAAAGAGAGGGAGGGAAGAGAAAGGGGAATTGCTTGGCCCTCCATGCCCATACAACAACACTTAATTTTCTTTTAATCAGCATCTAATAGATGCGAATTAAGCCCCAATTGAGTTTTAATGTGTCTGCCAGAGACACAGCGGCCTTGACCCAGCTTCTCCCTAGGGGCTGTGCGGCTGGCAGAGGAAAAGGAGGGAGAGTCAGGGTGGGTGTGTGGGAGAGTCAGGGCAGGAAGTGGGGGATGCCTCCTGATGAATCTCTGGTCTTTCTCCATCCCTGCCTCAGAATCTCTAAAGCCTGAGCCCACTAACAAGGCTATTCTGAGACTGGTGGAATTTCTCTCCCAATGGGGGTCTATCAGCCCCTTAAGAGGGGCTACATACCTACTACAGATCCTCATTACAGAGTTGGGAAGGACCGAGGCTGCTGCCTGCTCCCACCCACACCTGAACTAGCACCCCCTTGGTGACATACCTAGGTAGTGAGCTTCAGAACGGAAACCCCCTTCCTCTGGGGCAGCCCCTCCCACCTTGTCATGTCTGATTCTGTGTGACCTCATTTAGGATTTTCTTGGCAGAGAGATGCTGGAGTGGTTTGCCATTTCCTTCTCCAACTCATTTGATAGATGAGGAACCAGAGGCAAACGGTGTTAAATGACTTACCCAGGATCATACAGCAAGTAAATGTCTGTGGCTGGATTTAAACTCATGAAAATGAGTCTTCCTGATTCTAAGCCAGCTCTCTAACCACTACCCCAACCCCTTCTACAATTCGCCTTTTAGCGCCTTAGAATGTAAGCTCTTAGAGGGCAGAGAATGTTATTCTTTCTGCATACAGCTCTTAAAACAGTGCCTGCCACATAGAATTAATGTATGTTGACTGACCTTCAGCCCTTGAAGCCACCCGTCCCGACCAGCTGAGTCTCCTAAGGCTTTTGCTTAGACCCATTCTCTGCCTTCCCTCTGAGGTTACCTTCCATTTACACTGCTTACAGCTTTTGTCTGTTGTTGTACCCTCCATCAGAATGTAAGCCTCTTGAGGTCAGGCACTATGACATTGTTATCTTTGTATCCCGGTGCCTAGGACAGAGTAAGCTTTTAATAAATGTTTGTTGATTGACTAATTGATTGGTAGGACATAAACTTGAGGCCCTTCACTTTTGCAGCTGTGCTTCAATGTTATCCATGGCATTCGTATAATGTGAGTTCTCAAGGTAGGATCCAGCCAAGGCAGAAGACAGTGAGGACTCTCACTTCCCCAGTCCTGAACTGTTTCTCTCTTGTTGTTTAGTCATTTTTCAGTTGTGCCCAAGTCTTCATGACTCCTTTTGGGGTTCCCTTAGCAAAGATCCTGTAGTGGTCTGCCATTTTCTTCTCCAGCTCATTTTACAGATGAGGAAACTGAGGCACGCAGGGTTAAGTGACTTGCCCAGGGTCACACAGCTAGTGAGTGTCTGAGGCCAGATTTAAACTCATGAAGATGAGTCTTCCTGACTCCTGGCCCAGCGCTCTATGCACTAGCTGCCCCAATAGCCGTGCCTCTCTTAATGCAGCCAAAAATCACTTTAACTTGTTTTCGGCTGCTGTGTCACACAGCTGACTGGAGCTTACAGTCCTATAATTCTCCAGGTCTTTTTTTTCATACAAAATGCAGTGTAGATACACTCCCCCATCTTTGCTTCTCGCGTTGGTTTTTTGAACCCAAGAGTAAGACTATATTTATTGCTATTAAATTTCCTTTGATTTGATTTGGCCCCATGTTGGAGCCTATTGAGAGCTTTTCGGATCCTGACTCTTATCCATTCAGTGTGTTAGTGACACTTCCCAGTGTTGTATCAACTGTGAATTTACTAGACAAGCCATCTCTGCCTCTACCCGGCTCATAATTAAAAATATTAAATGGCACAGGGCCAAGTGAAGATTCCCGAGACCTACTTCCACGCTGATACTGAAACATGAATGTTAGTTTTTGGTTCAGATTGTTCAACCACTTCTGAATCTATCTTATCGTACTGTTATCTGGCCCAAATCTCTACATTCTCTCCAACAGAATGAGACTTTGTCAAATGCTTTGCTAAAATCTAGGCAAACTACTGTATATCCACTGCATTCGCACATCCTTTGAGCCAGCTCTCTCACTACCAGACATATACCCCAAAGAAGTCAAAAATAGAAATGCCACGATATTTATAACAGCACACTTTGTGGTAGCCACAAACTGAAAACTAGAAAATAGGTGTCCATTGCTTGAGGAACAGCTGAGCAAAACGTGGTACAGAAATGTGAAGGAGTAGTCAATGAATGTAAAGAATTCAGAGGAATGTCGGAAGTCTTAAATCAGCAGAGGAGAAGGCCAGGAAAGCACTATACATAATGACTGTAACAATGTAAAAAAGACAAAACAAGAAAATGAAACAAAACTCTGTGTAATTATGATGACCCAGCATCAATCCAGAGAGGAGTTGGAAAAATCAATCTCTCTCCTTCATTGCAGAAGTCGGGAGACAATGGATGGAGCCCATTGTATATGCTATCACACTTGACTGATATGTTTGTTGGTTTTGCTAAAATGCTTTTTTCCATTTTGTTTTTAATCACTACCAGGGAAGGCTGGCTGGGTAAGAAAGGGAGACAATGTATATTCATTCAGAAATGAGTGTGCCTGGGTTTAGTGACTGGCATACGCTAGTAATTCTTTCTGCTGGGGGAGGCTGAAGCCAGAGGTCCATTTAAGATCATGAACTTTGAAGTGGAGTGGGGCTAAGGCTGGTCAAGTGGCCACACTAAGTTTGACACCACTATGGTGAACCTATGGGGAGGAGAGGGCCACCAGGCTGCCAAAGGAGAGGGGAACCAGACCAGGTCAGAAACAGAAGATTCTGTGCAGATGAGTGTGGAGGTCAGGCCTGTGAGTGGCCACTGCATTTCCATCCTAGGTAAGACAAAGAAGGGAGAAGGGAACAAACATTTATTAAGTGCCTATCATTAGAAGGATTATGGGTCTATTATATGCCAGGCACATCCTATCTCAAAAAATAAAAAAGTATGTTGCAAAAACAAAAGGCTTCTATTTAAAAAAATCAGCCAAATGATAAGACAATCCAGAATTTTGCTAGAAATAAAAGTCAAGTTCACTGACCTGGAATCTTTAGGTTTCATTCTCTTTTTCTTGAAAAACAAATGTATGGAACAGCTAGTTAGCATAGTGGATAGAGTGCCAGCCCTGGAGTCAGGAGGAACTGAGTTCAAATTTGACCTTAGACCAGGCTCACTCATTTGCTGCTTGCAGTCCAGCAAAGGATTTTGGGTGACCTACGAAAAATGTAGAGGATGTAAAGATGGGCTTGCACAACATACAGGCTGCTTTGGCAGGCCAAAAGCAGCCTGCAGGCCTGCCTTAGACATTTACTAGCTGTATGACCCTAGGCAAGTCACTTAAGGCTGATTGCTTCCAAAAAGGAAGGAAGGAAGGAAGGAAGGAAGGAAGGAAGGAAGGAAGGAAGGAAGGAAAGAAAGAAAGAAAGAAAGAAAGAAAGAAAGAAAGAAAGAAAGAAAGAAAGAAAGAAAGAAAGAAAGAAAGAAAGAAAGGAAGGAAGGAAGGAAGGAAGGAAGGAAGGAAGGAAGGAAGAAAGGAAGGAAGAAAGAAGGAAAGGAAGAAAGAAGGAAGGGAGAGAAAAAAAGGAAGAGAGAAAGACAGGAAGAGAGAGAGAAAGAAGGAAAGAAAAGATTGCTCTTGTTCCACCTGTGATACATCCCCTGTTCTCCAATAGCTTTCAACCATCACTGCCAATGGTTCAACAAAGGCATTTGCTAATTCTTTTGGTACTTAAGGACATGGTTCATCTGGGCCTGGAGACTTCAACGCCTCAAAGGCATCTGGGGCTTCTCTCACTTATCTCAGACATCCATTTCCTTTTAGCCACATTTTCCAGTCCAGAGGTTATTCCCCTTGGCAGAGAAAACTAAGCCAAAATGCAACGGAGTTTCTATCCATGCCCCAGTCTGGTGAACCATTGACCCTGTGCTTATGCTTGGCTCCCTCTCTAAAGCTGAGAAACAAGGAGATGCAAAGAGGAGAGGCTGGATGGGAAATGGTGACAAGCACAGCCTGGATCGGACTCTTGAAGAGTGGCATTTCAGCGCTGAGAGGGGCTCTGAGCTATTGCGATTGTATTAATAACTTTTCATCTGACGTACACACCATAAACTAGCAGATAAAGGAACTGTGCAGACCCGAGGGCCATTGTTTTGCCACCTAGTCTAAAAGCAAGCTGTTTTGTAGCTGCATATGACTGATTAAATCCAGAGAACAGGGAAAAGAGAGGGTCTCTGAAGACGAGATCACAAACCACCCCGCACAGAGGTCCCTAGGTTCCCGGGATCATAGATTCAGAGATGGACAGGACCTCAAAAGCTAAGTTTGATCCTCTTGTTTCTATAGTTGAAGAAACTGAAGTTTAGAGGGAAGCAGGTAAGTGACTTGTCAAGGGGCAGCTAGGTGGTGCAGTGGATAGAGTGCTGGGCCTGGAAGACTCACCTTCCTGAGGTCAAATCTGGCCTCAGACACTTCCAAGTTGTGTGACCCTGGGCAAGTCACTTAACACTGTTTACCTCAGGTTCCTCATCTGTAAAATGAGCTGGAGAGGAAAATGGAGAACCACTCCAGTCCTTTGACTGAAAACAACTGAACAATCACAAAGTGACTTGGAATTTGAATTTAGATTTTCCTGATTCCAATTCTGGCATGCTATCTACTAGGCTGCCTAACTTGATCTTTATCCTGTATGGTCATGGGGACTGATGGGAAGTCTCGAAGCAGAGAAGTGACTTTCATTGGTATGCCTGGCCTGTGTGTAATTATATGGCATCACCACAGACTTTCGACAAACAAACGTCGAGGAGTGATCAGAACCCAGATGAGGAGCGCTGGCTTAAAGAAGGAGAAAGATGGGAGGTGGCTGCTCCCATAGGTAGAGCAGCAGCGCCGGGAGCGGATTCCTAGGTTCTCCCAAGTGAATTCCCTGTGACTGCCCTGGAGACCTTGCACGACCATTTGGGACACCTGCTGCTCCTGGCAGGAATGGCCAGATGCAGGCATCTGAATGTTGTCTGGGTCCTCCTGGGTGGGGGAGGGTTTCTGGGGTGTTTAGCCTTCCTCGTGAACCTTAGCTAATTCTTAGCATTCTTGACACTATACTGATAGCACCATCGTCCTTTTTGTATTCAGCCTCTGTCATCTGCCCTTGCCTCCCTCCTCCAAAGACAGCTTTTAAAGGTATGTGTGTGCTGCTGAGTTCCCTGCACATCCACACTGGGTTTTCAGACAGCTAGCCTTTTTCCTACTCATCACAATGGTTTCTCTTTGTGCTTTTATTCTCGAAGAGTTTCCCACCTCTTCTGAGCTAAATTCCCCTGGAGGCCTTTAAGCCATGGGATCTTACTTACCCTTTTGCTGGGATTTCTATAAACTATATCATTACATATATTTATCTCTTTTGATCCTCAAAACAGGCTTATGTAATGCAGACACGTTATCCCCACTCTGCAAATGAGGCACAAAGGGGGGGAAAGTGGCCAGCCCACTCATTCGAGCAGCAAGTGACGTAGCCTGGACTTGGATCAGAGTCTTGTAATGTTCTTTCTACCCCAATCACACTCACCATCTTCCCCAAAATGCTCCTCCAAATTTCCATATTTTTGATGAAAGTACCACAATCCTCCAAGTGAGCCAGGCTTGAAAACTCAGTGTGACCTTTGATTCTTCCTCTCTCTCTGCTCTCTCTGCATATCCAAGTGATAATTTGCCAAGCCATAATGATTCTACATTATGTATGTTTCTACATAAAGTATGTTTCCTTCTCTCCCATTGCTTCCATCCCAGGGCCACATCATACATTTTCTGGATGATTGTTAGTGTTCTAACTGATCTTTCTGGCTAAAATCTCTTCACCTCTCCAAACCAGTCTTCATAAAATGCCAAAGTCACAAAGTTCAGCTCTAACTACCTAATTTCCTGGCTCAGATATCTCTCATGGTTCCTCATCACTGACAAGATAAAATTAAATCTGCATTATCCTGGTATTCAAGGCTCTTCACAATCTGGCACCATTCTATTTCTAGTCTTATATTACATTATCAGGGCAGCTAGGTGGTGCAGTGCAGAGAGCACAGGACCTGGAGTCACAAAGACTCATCTTTCTGAGTTCAAATCTGGTCTCAGACACTTACTAGTTGTGTGACCTTGAGCAAGTCACTTAACCCTGTTTGCCTCAACTTCCTTATCTGTAAAATGAGCTGGAGAAGGAAATGGCAAACCACTCCAGTTTCTTTGCCAAGAAAACTCCAAAAGGAGACACAGAGTCTGATATGACTGAAAATGACTAAATAAAAACCATAAAATATTTTAATATTCATGTTCAAGCACTCTGCTTTCCAGACAGATTGAACTAATCTCTCTAACCTATAGTAGAAGGTACAGAAGAATAAACCTTATCCTCTTGATCACATGATGAGGCATCACGGAGTAGTAGATAGTCTTAAAGCTAAGAAGATCTGTGTTCAAATCTTGATTGGGGGGACCTGGGGGAAGTTAATTCTCCTCTTTCAGTTGTTTTTCAGTCTCATCAGGCTCAGCACTCCAGGCAACTCTTAAAGATTCTACGATACAGAGAAGTTGCCAACCTACCCTGGTAGAGGGAATTTCTTCACCAGGGAGTACATTGTAACAGCTCTGATTCCTGTATTAATAACCAAATCCTTTTCCTCCATCCTCATCCATCTTGACCTCTCTGCAGCCTTTGACACTATCAGTTATGCAGTTCTCCTTGATAATCTATCTCTAGATTTTCATGGCACTGGTCTCTCCTGGTTCTCCTCCTACCTGTCTGACCACTCACTCTTTCTCTGTTTCCTTTATTGAATCTTCATCCAGATCCCACCAATTAACTTAGGGTTTCTCCTAAGGTTCCCAGTCCCCTAAGCTCACAACCTAAGTGTTAGTTATCGTCATTTGACTCTTTCTCATTCTTCATATCAGTCCTGCCATATCTGCCTTGGGAACTTCTCTCATGTATACCCACTTTTCTCCTCTGATACTTCCACCACCTCGGCGAAGGCCTTCATCCTCTTACACCTGGACTACTGAAATAACCTGCTGGTTAGGCCCCTTGCCTCAAGTCTCTCCCCACTCCAATCCCTCCTCCACCAAGCTGTCAATGGATCTAAACTTCCTAAAGTGCAAACCTGATCATGTCACCCCCTTATTCAATTCAATGCAATCTAGTGATTCCCTACCACCTCCAGATTCAAATAGGAAATCCTGTTTGGCTTTTAAAGTCCTTCATAAACTGGCCTATTCCTACCTTTCTAGGCTTCCTACATCTTATCACCTCTCTCCATGTACTGTGTGGTCCAGGGACACTGGCCTCCTTGCTGCTTCTCACAGATGAGGCTCCATTTTCTGATTCTGAACAGTTTCACTGACTCTCCCGCCTGCACAGAATGCTCTCCCTCCTCATCTCCTCCTAATACCCTCACCTTTCGTCAAGTCTCAGCTAAAGCTCTGTCTTCTGAAAGAAGCCTTCCCTCTGTTAATTATCTCTAGTATGTGTGTGCGTGTGTGTGTATAAAATGTCTGTGTATATACACACACACACATATATATAATCTTGCTTGAGCATAGTTGTTTTCATGTTGTCTCCTCCCACCCCCCATTAAACTGTACGTCTCTTGAAAACAGGGACTCTAATTTACCTTTCTTTGTATTCCCAGTGCTTAGTGGGGTGCCTGACACATAGTAGGTATTTAGTAAAAGTTAGCTGACTATCACTTTCTATCACATGCTTGGAATGTGCTGTCCCACTGAGTTCTGCCTGCTAAATAAATCTCAATTTAATTTAAAATAAACCCACAATTTAAAAACAGAGCTTTGAGAAGGGTTGGGGGAGGATTCATATGGTGCCTGGTGTCTGCCTAACACAAGTCAGAGGTCCAGGCAGAGAAGAAGCACATCAGAGGGCAGGACTCAGATACAATCCCCATGCCCACAGCTTGGGGCCAGTGGGGATAGGCAGGCAAGCATATGCTAAATAGCTCCTGGGGCTAAGGCCATGTGTTTGCTGGCTGGAGTCTGACTCAAGGGCTCTTTCTACCACATCCTCATCAGATCCAGGGCCAGGAATTGGGTTCAACTACAATTGAAAAAATTGTTTTTAGCCTTCAAACAGTGTCAAACACTTGCTTCTGGTTCTTGTGTAAAGATGGTCAAGTGTTGTTACCAGATGATCCTGCCAGAGTTACAGACATAGAGGAGATACTGATTGGTATGAATTATGAATCTCCAGGCTTCAGTCCCCCATCTGTATGTGTAGACAATGGATTCCCTTAGGGTAGGAGCAAAGGCTAACCCTGATACGGCAACTGTGTCAGCACCCTGGACAGCTGCCAGACCCAGCTTGGCTCAGCACCACCCAGAGGGTAAAGTGAGAAAGGAGCCAAAATGAGAATGAAGGGACAATGGAATCCAATCCAATAAACATTTATTAAGCACTGACTATATGCAAGGCACTGTGCTGAGTGCTGGCGATACAATGAATAAAAAGAAACACAGCTCCTGTCCTCAAGGAACTCACAATCTAGTAGGGAAGAGACAACACACAAAAGGAAACAGGGAAGTGGGGAGTGAGGTGGGGATAAGAGACCAGGGGGCACCCTACCCAGGGACACCTTGTTTTGTGGATTTAAAATTAGGCAGAATATCAGACATAGAGTGGAATGAGCCCCAAAGTCCAGTTTCTGCCCTCCAGGCACCCTCCAGCCCTCCAATGAGAGGGGAGAGGAGGCTAAGGGAGGTGATTTGGTCAAGGATTGAATTAGCAGTATGATTGATGAGATTAGCCAGTCAGTCTGTCTGTCCCCATTCTATTTTCCTCAAGGACTCATGTGATAAACAATAAAACCCCTTCCAAATTAACTACCGTGTTTCCCCGATAATAAGACACTGTCTTATTATTTTTTTTGGCCAGAAAAACACCAGAGGGCTTATTTTCAGGGGAGGACTTATTTTAATGAACATTGACAGCAATTTTAATAAACAGGTAAATGTGAACAAAAAAAATGTACCAGCAAGCAAATCACTGGGGAAGAACAGCTCGGAGCGCAGTGTGTGT
>NW_027187338.1:8945666-8963830 GCF_028583685.1 Petaurus breviceps papuanus
GCAGGGGATCACCTTCACTACAGTAGCAATCTCAATAGGGCTTATTTTAGAGGAATCTTACACAGTAAGTGGAGGGTTTATTTTCGCGATAGGTCTTATTATCGGGGAAACATGGTAGTATTCCATAGAACTAGAGAACCTCAGAATGGGAAAGGACCTTAGATAAAACAGAATGACTGAGCCTCAAAATTGAAAGGGATCAGTCAGCCACCAGGGATTGGGGCCTGGTTGCAGTTCCAAGGCAGAGAAAAGCACTAGCAGCACTAGTGTTCACAGGAGAGCAGGGGACCTGGTCACAGTTCCAGAACCAAGAGTAGCACTAGCATTTGAAGCTACAAGGGTGCAGGGACCCTTCCTGGGTAAAGACCAGGGTGCAGACCAAGGGAGCAGTGACTATACCTCTCTTTAGATCATACCATCTTGGAAGCACTGAAAACTTACAGCCCCCCCCCCCCCTGCAACTCTGAAAACAGCACAAAAAACCTCTCAGTCCCCCACCCCCATGCCACCCAGGAGCAGAGCACAACTTTAACATGAAGTTAAAAGTCAAGAAATAGGCTGAAAAATTGACAAACAAACAAAAAAAAGAACTTGACCATAATAAGCTACTATAGCGGCAAAGCAGACCAAGACATAAACACAAAAGACAACAACGTGGAATCAGCCATAACCAAAGCCTCAAAGAAAAATTCTAATTAGATAAAAGCCCTACAAGAATTCCTGGGAGAGTTAAAGAAAGAGCTAAAAGTGGTAGAGGAATATTTGGGGAAAGAAAGGAGAGTGATGCAAGAAAATTGTGAAAAAAAATAATTCAAAGCTTGGTAAAAAGAGGCACAAAAAATACTGAAGAAAATAACACCTTAAAAAACAGAATTGTCCTAATGGTAAAAGAGGCACAAAAAAATTCACTGAAGAAAATAACCCCTTAAAAAGCAGAATTGGTCAAATGGAAAAAAGAAATACAGGGGCAGTTGGGTGGTACAGTGGATAGAGCACCTGGCCCTAGAGTCAAGAGGACCTGAGTTCAAATCTGGCCTCTAACTGTGTGACCCTGAGTAAGTCACTTAACCTCAATTGCCAAAAAAAAAAAAAGAGCTACAAAGGCTCACTGAAGAAAATAATTCCTGAACAATTACAGTTGGGTAACTGGAAGCTAATGATTCTATGAGACATCAAGATATAATAAACAAAGCCAAAAGAATGAAAGAAAATGTGAACTAGCTCATCAGAAAAACAAGTGACTTGGATTATAAATCAAAAAGAAATACTTTAAGAGTTACTAGACTACCTGAAAGCCATGGTTAAAAAATAGCTTAGTTATCATATTTCAAAAAAAATACAAAGGAAAACTATCCTGATATCTTAGATCCAGAGGGTAAAATAGAATTGAAAGAATCCTCTGATCACCTCCTGAAAGAAATGCCAAAATGAAAGCTCTCAGGAATTTATAGCCAAATTTCAGAGCTCCCATGTCAAGAAGAAAATATTGCAAGCAGTCAGAAAGAAATAATTCAAATATCATGAAGCCACAGTCAAGATTGCACAAGATTTAGCATTTTCCATGTTAAAGGAGTAGAGGGCTTGGAATATGATATTCCAGAAGGCAAAGAAACTAGGATTACAACCTACCCAGCAAAACTGAGTATAATCCTTCAGGGGGAAAAAACAGACATTTAATGAAATAGAGAATTTTCAAGCACTCCTGATGAAAAGACCAAAGGAATAGAAAATTTGACATTCAAACCCAAGACTCAAGAGAGATATAAAAAAGTAAACATGAAAGAGAAATCATAAGGGACTCAATAAAGTTAAACTGTTTACATTCCTTTATGGGAAGATGATATATGTAACTTCTAAAAGTGTTATCATTATTAGACCAGTTAGAAGGAGTATACATAAACAGAGGGCATGAGTGCAAGTAGGTTATGTCGGTATGATTCCCCCCCCGCCCCCGCGCCAAAAAAATGAAGGGGTGAGAGAGAGGAATTCACTGGGGGAAAAGGGGAAGGGAGAGGCAGAATGGGGGAAATTTTCTCCCATAAAAGAAATGCCTAAGGAAGAACTTTTACAGTAGAAGGGAAAATGGGGGAGGTGGTGCACAGCACTTGAATCTTACTCTCATTGGAATCAGTTCAAAGAGGGAAGAATATATATGCTCACTCGGTTGAGTAGAGAAATCTGTCTTACCCAAAAGGGAAAGAGGAGAGAAAGGGGATAAGAGAAAGTGTGGGGAGGTGATAAAAAGGAGGGCAGATTAAGGGAAGCAATGGTCAGAAGCAAAACAGACTTTGAGGAAGGACAGGGTAAAGAGAAGGAATGATAAACAGAAGAAAATGGGGTGGAGGGAAATACACAGTTGGTAATCACAACTGTGAATGTGAATGGGATGAGCTCATCCATAAAATGGAAGCAGATAGCAGAATGGATTAGAAACCAGAACCCAATAATATGTTGTTCATGAGAGCTATTCAAAAGACACATGCAAAGTTAAAATAAGGGGTTGGATCAAAATCTATTATGCTTTAGCTGAAGTAAAAAAGGCAGGTGTAGCAATCATTATCTCCGACAAAGCAAAAGCAAAAATAAACTAAATTAAAAGAGAAAATCAGGGAAACCACATTTTGCTAAAAGTTGCCGTGGACAATGAAGTAATATCAAAAGATTTTATAGCAAGTTTCTCTGACAAAGACATCATTTCTCAAATATATAGGGAAATTAATCTAATTATAAATGTAAGAGCCATTCCCCAATTGATAAACGGTCAAAGGTTATGTTCAGATAGTTTTCAGAAGAAATCAAAGCTATCTATTGCCATATAAAAATGTTCTAAATCACTATTGATTAGATAAATTCAAATTAAAACAACTCTGAGGTGCCACCTATTAGGTGGGTTAACATGACAGAAAAGGAAAATGGGAAATGTTGGAGGGGATGTGGAAAATTTGGGACACTAATGCATTGTTTATGGAGTTGTGAATTGGTCCAAGAAGAAGAATTTGGAACAATGCCCAAAAAGCTATAAACTATGTATAATCTTTAACTCAACAACTCAAAGAGGTTGAAGAAAATTAAATAGATCTATATGTACAAATATAGGTAGAGTTATCCCTTCCTCATGATCTAGAAAATCTATGTAAAATTTTTGGCCCTCCCTTCATACCAGAGAAGTTTTCTTTTTGGGTGGTATTTACAGCACCTTATTGTAAAATTTAGGTTGATATATGATGCTATACACATGTTTTATGCATTTTTGAGTTTCTAAACTTTTTCTGTGTGGTCTACTGGCCTTTGCATGTCATCTGTGGCTTCTGCAAAACTCTCCCCCCCAATTCCAATTTAATTTCTTATACCAACCCACAATATATTAAAACTGCTATGGGGAAAGATGTGAGGAGGAAGGGATAACTGTATGCCAGCTCTTTTTGTGTTGGCAAAGAATTGGAAAATGGGGAGATGCTCATCAATTGAGGAATGGTTGAACATGTAGCATATGATCATGATGGAATACTGTTGTGCTATAACTAGTGACAAAGGGGGTGGTTTCAGAAAATCATGTCAAGATCTATATGAACTGATGCAAAGTGAAGTGAACAGAGCCAAGAGATTATTGTACATAGTAACAGCAATATTGTATAATGATCAACTCTGATCATTACTATGATAGTTCCAAAGGACTAATGATAAAAGATGTTATCTACCTATAGAGAGAGAAATTATGAACTCTGAGTACAAATTGAAGTTTAATATTCTCACTTTATTTTTCTTGCTTTTTCGCAATATGATTAATATGGAAATATGTTTTGCATGATTTCACATGTATAATTAATATCATATTGCTTCTTTTCTCAGTTGATGCAAGAAGGGTGGGAGGGTGGAAGGGAGAGTGTTCGGGACTCAAAAAAAATTTTTTTAAGAATGTTAAAAATAAATAAATGATGTTTTTAAAAAAGAATTGAAAGGGATCCCAGAAGGCAAACTCCTTCCTGTGAAGTAATCCTTCCACAACATCTTGGATAAGAGTCATGGAGCCTCCATTTGAAGTCATCCCATGATTAAGATGGTGGCAAGTATCTTTGGTGTTTGGTGGGGAGCACATATCTCCTAATTCACACTTCATTTGATTCAAAGGGAGTGTGGTTTAGTGGAAAGATCCTTTGCTCTGGAGTCAGAGGACCTGAGTTCAGATTCTACCTGTGACATTTAGTACTTGTGTGACCTTGGGCAAGTCCTTGACTTTCCTGGACCTCAGTTTCCTTTTCTCTAAAGTGAGAGGACTGGATTAGTCCATCCCATTCCAAATCTGGATCTGTGATCTCAGAGTCATCAAACAAAGTCATCTCTGTGGTTGTACTTTTTAAACAATATTTAATGATTTTAATACATACCTAGGAATTACCTTGTTGGATAAGAAATTGGATGATGCAAAATTTTGCTACAAATCAAATGCTCTTTTAAAAAAATTGTCAGCTTCCAATAAATAGAGTTTAACTGTGAACTCTATACTGCCTTTTAGCCAATTGTGTGACTGAAAATGTATTCTGCTATAGAATATCATTTGCAAAAGCTTCTCTATCTTTTCCCCATATCTTTACCTAAGGATACCCTTGATGTATGTGCAGATTATTCTCATAAAAATTTTGTAGATGTGGGAAAATGAGCATATGGGTTGGTAATTATTGATATATTCTCAGTTGTCTTTGGGGAGGTAAAAATAAGGTCTAGAAATTTTCTCTAAGCCTTTTATGCCCTCCTCTTTTTGAGTTTCCTTGAGAATTGATTCCCTCAAAATTGTGTTTGTCACTGTCATGGTGGCTCCCTTGTGCAGAATCCAGATTGAAGAAAGATTCAATATAGATGGTGAGATCCTCTAGGTAAGTGCTCCTGGCTGTGGGTGACATCTTAATGATTGTTTCAAGCCTTGGATTGTTGTGGAGCCTCCAAATGAGAATCATAGTCACCAAAAAGAGTAGAGTTTACCAAGGTACTTACTGACTTTATCACTGCTCTGGCACCTATCACATACAGCCATAGCTTTTTATGTTATAGTCTTACCTGTTCTTTGGCTCATGTTTTGTTCCACTTCTAATAATTTGCCTTTTCTTTTGTATTCATCTTTTCATTCCACCTAGATTGTAAGCACTCTGAGGAAGCAGATTATGTTTAATTACTTTCTTCTTTGTATTCTCCATGATTTCAGTGACTTGCACATAATCAAATCCCAGTTGTTGCTTAATTTTTTTTAAGTTCAGTTTAATTATTCACAAAAGATAAACCAAGTGGATGAAGAAGCCTGTTGTTCAGATTTTGATGGGCAATTGCATGGAGGACCCATAGAGCTCTTCTACCAGTGCATTAATAATGGGCAGATACTATGCTTAGACACCTAGCTGGACTCAGAGTTATATAGAAAGAAAACAGGCTGAGAAATATAATTTTTGGGAAGTAGTGTGATACTATGAAGGAGTGATAGTTGCTCCATGAACCAAAGAACAATATTCTTCCAGAGATATTGTTTGGATGCGAGTCATAGAATACTACAATTTCTGAAAAAAATATAGTTTTCAGTCATCCAAAAGGTAATGGAAAGGTTATTGAAGGGTTTGAATAACCTATGACATATCAGTGATGAAAAGTTGCATAGCAGAAGTGGCATGAAGGATGCCTTAAGAGGGATGTACAAGTCAAATAGTGTGGGTTGACCATGTGAGAACAAAGAATGACTGATGGACAAGTCATGTACTTCAATAATTTCTTGGTAAGATTGAGAAAAGTAGAAGGCCTCTAGAATGTTGGCTGGACTCCCCTTTGGAGAACTTCAAGAAGGACATGGATGAGAATCATAGAGGATGAGAAGATATGAATGGGCTGTGACCTGCACTGCTGATCTCTCAGGCCAAGGGAACTATTGCACTTACTTGGGAGCTTACTATCTCCCAAGGAAGCCCATTCCACTTTGGACAGCTCTAATTGTTAGAAAGTTCCTCCTTTCATCACCTAGGTTCCCCTTAATTTTACAAATGTGAAAATAATGGTTACATTTCAATTTCTTTAACCCTTTACAATTTACAAAATTATTTCTTCACCACAGATATGTGAGATAGATAGTGCTTGATTATCTTTTTATTTTAAATTGTTTTTTTGCTTTTGGGAGGGCAATTGGGGTTAAGTGACTTGCCCAAGGTCACATGGCTAGTAAGTGTTAAGTATCTGAGGCCAGATTTGAACTCAGGTCCTCCTGACTCCAGGACTGGTGCTCTGTTCACTGCGCCACCTAGCTGCCCCTTTTTAATTATTTATTTATTTTTTTTGCTTATAGTGCTTGATTATCATCCTCCCTTTGACCCACAGACTCTCCAAAAAGGCATAGGTTTCCAAAGAGATTAAAAACAAAGAGGATGGTTATATAAAAAGCACGATATCCATAGCAGTAATTTTGGTTGTTGCAAAGAAATCAAAACAAAGTAGATGTCCATCAATTGGGGCATGGTTGGTCAAGTTGGGGTACAAGGACAGAATATCAGTGTGGTATAAGAAATGATCAGGAAGAATTCAGAGAAACATGGGAAAGTTTCTATGAACTGATGCAGAGTCAAGTAAACAGAACCAGTAAAACAGCATACAAAATGACTGCAACAATGTAAATGGAAAGAACAAAGAAATGAAATTGAACACAGCAGAATTATGACCAAGAAGATTGGCCCTGGAGAAAAGTTGAGAAAATATACATCCTTCCCTTCTTCATTGAGGTGGGGGTTATGGGTGTTGAATATCACATTCTCTCTCTCTCTCTCTCTCTCTCTCTCTCTCTCTCTCTGTTACAAGGTGTGGCTCACTTGGTAGGGAGAAGGGATATGTTCAGAAATAAAGGCAATGGAAAAACAAAAGATGACAATAACAAATTATAAATATCACCCTCATTTTCCAGATGGAAAAACTGAAACTCAGAGAGTGGAAAAAATGCTCTGAGCATTGGCTCTGGCCCCAGTGTCAGTGTGTGAACACTAGTGTATTTGGTAGGAGGAGGTAGAAGACAGAGAGATCTATCAATCTTCACTTATGGCCCTCTAATGATGATGAGACTAGTGAAGGGAAAGCTCTGAAAAGATTTCACAGGCAGAACCTCTAAAGCTGAAGGATTCTCCTGTGCCTGTTGTGTGCCGTGATTCTGCTCTCTTCCCTCTTCCATTCCTTGATTTTGGATCCACCATTTTGTAACCCATCTCTTTCTCTATCCCCTTCTACATCTACAATCTAGAACAACAGCCTACCTTCAGTTCCTCTCTTAAATCATCTTTTGCCAGCTCTGTGAAGGGTGGGGGCATGATGGGACTAAGGGTTTTTGGTCTAATTCTGGACCTTAATGGACAGAAACACAGCCACACCCACCTCTCATCTGTAAACCCCAGCGCTTATCAATAGCATACAAACTCCTAGTGGAACATTCAATAATGACACAGGAAGTGTTTCCTCCTCGCTTCCACCTCTGGGTCCCATCTTGATCTGGTTCTGGGAAATAAAGTCACACACATAACTACAATACATAACTCGGACAATCTGCTCTATCCAGATTATATCCTGGTTCATTGAGCCCCAAGACTGTTAGGAGCTGTGTGGTTTTATACTGAGGGATTCAAAGGAAGGTGGACCCTTTGGATACACTAATCTAAGGTAAACAGACCCTGGGCACCTTTGCATATACAGAGCTATGCATGGTTCAGATGAGAATAAACCCAGAGGTTTTGGTTATTTCCTTAAAGCTGCATTTATGGATTCATCAGCCATTCCAGCTGTGTGCGCATAATATTATATATGCACATACATACAACACACATATACACATACATGTACAGGTATATTGTATAACGTGTATATGTACATCTATTGATATGTGTGTGCACATGGGTATATATAACACGTGTACATGTATATTTATGCATGTGTATACATGTACATATACACACAGATAGATATATGATACATACATACATATATATATATATGTATTCCTTTCTCTCTGGAAGATGAGGTTTGGTCCAAGTAGACTACCTCAAAGTATCTTTCTACCTGTAGGGGATGTGCCATATACAAAAGCATAAGACTATCCATGGTCAAGGTTGTCCTTGAAAGGAACCAAAGCCCCAAGGTCTACTAGCAAGGACTTTAGTAGGGATCATGCCAAGGTTGAGCATACCTTCCTCATTCACCTAAGGCATCATGGGAAAGATCTGGCTCTTTCTTAGAATAAATCCAATGGCCTTTGCCTTTAGCCCCAGGACTCCTATAACTTTTCCAGTACTTTTTAAAGCTTTCCTATAGGAAAACAAAAGCATTAGACTTGAAGTCAGAAGGCCTCAATTAAAATCCAGTCTCTGACACTTATTACTGGTGTGATCATGGGTAACTTAACCTTTCCTCATCTGTAAAATGGAGATAATACTTACCCTGCCTACTCCCTAGGACTGCTATGAGGAAATAACTTTGCAAGCCTTAAATTATTGCAGAAATGGGAGTCTTATCACTGGACCCTGATTCGAGGCACTGTTTCCTGACTGCCCTTGCCCATGAGCCTCCTTGGTTTCCAGGGTTGGGGTACCTCCTGTCTCCTATCACTAAATGCAATCTTCCTGCCATTGCCACCACTGCAGTATAATGGAAAGGGCTCTGGATCTGAAGTCAAAGCCTGGCTCTCCCACTTACCTTTGTGATCTTGGGCATACCTCTTCTCCAGTCCTCAGTTTTCTGACTTGTCAAATGAGATGGTTGGACCAGATGAACTAGAGGATCCCTCTCAAATCTAACCCTATGGTACCCAAGTCTGGTATTTGCTCCTTCTTCCTTTTCCTCCCTATCCCCATATGTTCCAGACCAAAAGAGCTCTTTTCTAGGGTTTATTTTCAAAAGAAAAGAGAAAGGAAAGTATATGAATAACATTGTTAGAAGTATACATAAAAGAAAACCACTCCATCTAAAACTAGGCGGTATATGGCCTTATATAGATAGCTTTTCTAAGATAGTCTAGTAAAGTTGAGTTTCTTAGACCCAGCTTGATCCAGTATCATTTCTCAACTGGGAAATCCTATGGTGTGACATTTGGCTGGCTCCTTAGAGGCTCCCACAAGACCCTAGAGGACCATGATTTGGAATTTTTCCATTGAACATGACCCAAACTCATTAGCTCATTCCACAATCCCAGATTCATTCTTAGCTATCTATGAAGCTTTATTTTGAGGTGTTCTCCTCATAGCACTACCTAAATCCTGGCAAACTCTTCCTGATAAAGGGGGGGAAATTAAATGACCAAGCACTCTGGTATAGTGGATAGAGGGTAAAACTTCAAATCAGAAAGATCTGGGTTCAAAGGATTACTCTCTTACTAGTAGGTTGCTCTTAGATTGGATTAATCTCTAAGGGCCTGTTTCTTCATCTGGAAAAGTAAGGGGGTTAGGCTAGATGCCCTTCAAGTTTTCTTCCAGTTATAAATCCTAGAGATTCTATGATCTCAAAGGTTCTTTTCAGACCTTGGTATCCTATGATACTAGGAAGGGAGAGGTTGATAGGCATGAATATCAACTCTAGAATCACACAGGTCATCCCAAGTTCACCAATGACACCCTCCTTTGTTTTTATTTCCCCCATACAGTTTAAAGTCCTAGAACAGGGGTCCTTCGTTTGAGGTCCAATGAGTTAGATTTGTAAAATTCTTTCATAACTGCATTTCACTAGCTTTGGTTTCCTTTGCCATCATATTTATTTTATCTACTTAAAGACTGAGAAGGAGTCCAAAGGTCTCACCAGATTTCCAAAGGCGGCCATAACTGGAGATAGGTTAAAAAGCCCTGCCCTGTACTTATGTACGTCATTATAGGAGAGTACAGGAGGAAGCAGAATTAAAGAATTAAAGACTGAAGGGTGGAATTCAAATGGACTAATGTCAAGTTAGAGCCTTCAACCCTCTTTGCTGGAGAAGGATTAGGCAGCTTCTGCTGCCTCAATCCCCCCATTCCTGGGCTCAGCTGGGCTTAGGGGCAACCCCAGGTCACTGCCAGCTAAGGTTAGTGCAATAGATCTGGGAGACATGCTGGAGCCTGAGCCAGGAAAGGAGGCAGCCGGATAATTGGGAGTGCAGTGGACAGAGTGCTGGCCCTGGACAGGGGAAATCCTGAGTTCAAAGTCAGCCTTAGACCCTAGCTGCATGGCCCTGGGCAAGTGACAGAACTTTTGTCTGCCTCAGTCTCCTCATTTGTGAAAAATGGAGATAAGAATAGCACCTACCCCTCCCCTACCCCAGGTTGTCATGAAGATAAAATGAGCTAATACTTATAATGTGTTTTGCAAACTTTAAAACACTCCCAAAATGCTATCTATTGTTATTATTAACTCTTCTCTTTCTTCTCCGGAGGCCCAGAAACCATTGCTACTGTGTGCAATCTTCCTTTAAACTTTTCAGAGGAAATGCTCCCCAAGGACACTCTCGTCCTTCCCCTGGGAAAGTCTCTTCGTGTTCCCAGCGTCCCCAGGGGCCTCTGCTGGCAGCTGTGGTGGCTGTTTGTCAGCCAGGGAGAAGAGGAGTGTGGGTGGAGAAGCATGGGGGCAAAGCTGGGTTCTTCATTTTTCTCTCTACAAGGGGAGGGAAGAGCTGTTTCAGGAGAGAAAAACAGTGTTGGGAGGGATTGTCGAGGGCACAGGCAAGTCCTCAGAGCACAGGGTAATGAAGCCGGAGCCTTGGGGAGAAGAGCCCCCAGATCTGGCTCCTCCGCATACTGGGGGGACTCCAGACTCTTTTTGGTCCCTGGGACTAAAGTCATGTAACCTGATTATTCCATCTGAAGGCCTCTAGGAGCTGCCATCATGCCCCTAGGGAAAGGTGTGTATGTGTGTGTACATACATTTTCAGTTTGTGATTCTAGGTCCTTTAGGCCCAAAGTGAGGTGGGGAAGAACTAGGCCCCTTTAGTGTCCTCTCCTGGGGCGAGGCCCAAGTGAGGCTTACCCCATGCTAAGAGCTTCTCTTATCAGTCGCCATGGGGCCCCTCCAGCCCTCAGACTCTTGTCTCCCAAGCCTTTGCTAGGTTGTATGTGGCAGTTGTGATCAAAGGCCTGGAGAGGAACCTACTTTTCTGATGTCCTACCGCTGACCTCATACTGAGCTCTGATCCAGAGAAGTGAGGGGAGGTAAGGAACGTGGTGGCACTTCTGTCCCTCAACCCAACTACCCCTGAGCTTGGTCCCAGTGTCAAGTCACAGGAAATCTGGCCTGAGGCCAATGCATCTCCTGGGGGAGGGAGAGTATTATTTTCATCTTCATTTATCTTAATTTGCCTATGTTATACACAAGTCTGGGCCAATTCTGCTGGCGAGCAGGTGGGATTTGGGTCAGAGTAGGAAATGAGAGCTTGTCCGAGGGCCAGGTGGGGTTAGACGAAGACAGAGATGTTTCAAAGGTCAGAAGGAGATGTTAATCAGAGGATTGGATAGTGTGTGTGTGTGTGTGTGTGTGTGTGTGTGTGCACGTGTGCATGTATATATCTATGAGTGTGTTTGGACAGTGGGGGGGGTGTACGTGCATATGTAAGTATGTGGTTTTGAACAGTGGGTATATATGTGTGCATGTATATACATGTGTGAGAGACAGACAGGCAAAGATGGGGTTAGAGGTGGTCAGACAATTAGATCGGGTCAGAGATGACGAGTGTGCTAAAGTATATCCTGAATTCTACCCCCTTCTCTGCCATTGCTACTTGGGTTGACTTTCAGCAAACTACCTCCTTCCTTGGGGGTCTGTTTCTTCACCTACAACATGAGCACTGGACTGGATGACCTCCAAGGTCCCTCCCAGCTCTGAAGCTGCCATTAAAGGCCTGCTCCACCTTCTTCCCCTCCCACCCAACTCCACGCTGAGGTTTTGCTTTGGCCCAATCAAGTCTCAGTGCAGGCAAGGAAGAACATTTCTATTATCTGAGCCAAGAGAAGCCAGGGAGCCCAGAGAGTAGGTAAGGTAGAGGATCAGTTCAGACTAAGGGGATAAGGAAGCTTCTGGAGGCACCCCTCCCTACCTAGCAAGAGAAGGCTATGTACCCACTGGCCATCTACAGATCAACACCCTCAGCAGAGAGTAGAAAAAAGCAGAGTGCTCTGAGAGTGACTCTGTGGTCAGGACAAACCAGATACTGGTATGAGGAGGGGATCCAGAGACCCATGACATCCTATAGCCCCAGTTGGGGTGGGCAGAGACCTAGGTTCAAATCCTGCCATGGACACTTTCCTGTGGGGCCACTCCAGGCATGTCCCTAAACCTTCTAGGCCTGTCTTCTCATCTGTGAAATGCGGGGAATCAGAACTGAAGGGCTCTGAGGGTCCCTTTCAGTTCTAAATGTATGATTATGACTGTGACCTCCTTGTGCCCAGGGAAAACGAAGGAAGACAGACTGTAGGGATGATGGCTGGAGAGGGACCCACTTGACTAAGCTCTGGAGTGCAATCTTCAGATTTATTTCATCTTAATTAACGTCTGATCTCAGGCCCTTCACCTCTAATTCTCACTCATTGACCTCAGGTCCCCATCTCTGGTCTCTAGAGGCCGCCATTTTCTCCCTCTTAGAGTTGGATACAAGTACGTGAGTGTGTGTGTGTGTATTTGTGTGTGTGTGTGTGTGCGCACGCTCACACATAAGCTATTAAATACCCTGACAACAAACACATTGATTTGGAGATAAGAGTAGGAAGAAGTTCAAGGAGGTCCTGGCGTGTGAGAATGTGTAAAACTGGGTATCTAGAAAGCCCAATGTCTGACATCAGTTACTCCTGCCTCTACCCCCAAGTCCAGTTGGCCCATTTCAGTCACAGCTGATGAGGGTCCTCAAAGACCGGAGACAGAATATTCCTCCTGGAAATAAGCTTCTCCAAAGCAGGGCAGGACAGGAACAAGAGACAGGCCATGCCCACCCAAATCCTGAAGTCCACATTGCTGCATGATCCTTGGTACATTTCTGATGTGTGGTGGGGAGAGACAAGGACCTGGACACTTTTGGGGAGGGGTGGGGTATAGGAACCCTAGAAAGTAGGGCAGAGTCCTGGGATATGAACAAGGCTTAACCTGAAATCTAGAAAGTTCCCTGTGTAGTCAGGTTCTGCCTGCTTTCCCTAGCACAGAAGTCCCAAGACTAGAGTCCGTAGGGTCCCCCAGACATGCTCTGGAGCCAAACCTTCTTTACAAGAAATCTGACTGGGCTGAGGGTCAAGGGGGCAGGCAATGGCCTTGATTGAGATGCAAACCCAATAGCCGATCCTCTCACCACCCCCCACCCCAGTATAGAAGGTCACTTGGCAGGCAACTCCACAGAGCGAACTTTATTCCCAACAAAGATCCCCCCAGCCCCGGGTGGGACAGACAGACGTACGGACAGGCTTGGGAGCAGGAGACATGGTGGCCTGGGGCTATGGGCTCTGAAAAATGAGGAGGGGGCCCCTTGTTCTGCCTCCTCCCTGGGCCGGAAGCAGGTCTCTGGAGTCCAGCCCACCCCTATCATCTCCAGGGTCCCCACCTTGTCTGGAGCCAGAGTCCGGCTGTGTCTCCCTCCAAGGGCCAAGACCGCACACGAGAAGAGAAAAGGGGGGGTCCTTGGCTCCTTGTTTTTTTTTCCAAATTGGAGTGTGAAAATAGAGATATATATATATTTATAGGTGCCTGGGCAGCCGGCCAGGGCTCACACCTCCGTCTGGAAGTCGCCGTCAGAGGCATCCAGTCCCAGGCCTGCCGACTCCCAGCGAGGCGTCCGGTGCAGGCCCATCCGCTCACGAGGCTTGGGGGGCAGTGAGCCCAGCGTCATGGCCTTGAAGGTGCTCCAGCTTTGATGTCGCTGCTGCTGCTGCTGCTGCTGCTGCTGCTGTTGCTGTTGCTGAGAGGGGGGCCTCTCTCCTGGGCTTATCTTCTCCTACACAGGGAGGGTGAGAAAGGAAGGAAAGCACCCACTATGTGCCAGGAATTGGGTAAAGCACTTTACCCGAATATTATCGCCTCTAATTGTCACAACTCCGGGAGGTGGGTGCTATTATTATTGCCATTCTGCAGCTGAGGAAACTGAGGCAGAGAGTGGTTAAGTGACTTGCCCACAGTCACCTAACTACTAAGTATCTGAGGTTGGATTTGAAATCAGGTCTTCCTGACTCCAGGCCCAGGGCTCCATGCACTGTACCACCCAGCTGCTGCTGGGGTGTGGGGGGGTGCTAGATGGGGACTCAGTGAGGCCAGAGTGACAGCACCAACCACATTCTTCCTCCCTCTACCCATGCTCCTTCACGGAATATTCTTCCCCTGTTTTCTCCTGAAAATATATCTCTTTTAGGTTAAATAAAGCTTCTCCAACCAAAGAGCTTTCACCCCTGCCTACTCCAATTCAGAGTGCACACTCCTCTCTCCCTCCCTCTCTCTCTCTTTGTCTCTGTCTGTCTCCTGTCTCTCCTCTCTCTCTGTCTCTGTCTGTCTCTCTGTCTCTGTGTCTCCTCTCTCTCTGTCTCCCCCCCCCCCACTTCAGTGATTAATTAGAGTTCTTAGATCTCTAGTCTAAAACTTAGAATACAGAACATCTGAGTTGGTAAGAACTTTAGAACACATACTATCAAAGCTGGGAGGAACCTTAGAACCTAGAATGTCATAACTGGAATGGGGTCTTGGAACATGGAATGTCAAAGCTGGAATGAGGCCTCAGAACATGAAGTATCAGAGCTAGGAGGGGCCTTAAGAACATGGAATGTCAGGGCTAGAATGGGGCCTTAGATAGGGGTAACTAGGTAGTGCAATGAATAGAGCACCAACCCTAGAGTCAGGAGGACCTGAGTTCAAATCTAGCCTCAGACACTTAACACTTACTAGCTGTGTGACCTTGGGCAAGTCACTTAACCCCAATTTCCCTGCCCTCCCCCCTCCAGAAAACAAACAAAAGTGTAGAATGGGGCCTTAGAACATGGATTGTCGGAGCTGGAATAAGGCCTGAGAACATGAAACATCAGAGCCAGGAGGGGCCTCAGAGCATGGAATGTCAGAGCTGGGAGGGACCTTAAAGGTCTCATTCCAATCTCATTTTACAGATGAAGAACAGCGTCCCAAAGAGGTCAGAGTCGGGGTCAGGATACGACTTGCCTGAGGTCATATAGTTAGCAAATACCAGAACCAGAAATCCAACTCAGGACCTGACTCCCAAGGCAGCCCATTTCCCCACTGTACAGAGAATGTCAGAGCTGAGAGTCCAGGGCTGGGGAGACCCCAAGAGACCTGGGTTCAGGTTCTAATTGTTCTTCTACTTGGTAACTGTGATCTTGGGCACATTTCAACCTGTCGGCTCTTTTCTCATCTACACAATGAACCTGAGCCAGAAAGTATGTTCCAGGGTGCCGTGTCAGAGCCCCTCCCTCCTCTTTTTACAGAGGAGGAAACTGAGGCACAGAGAGGTTAGATGACCACCCAAGGCCATGCAGATAGTAAGTGGCTCCGGATTCAGAACGCTGCCCATACAGGAAGCTGAATTTCATACATCCAGGTCCTGACCAGCGGGGATAATGAATCCCGTGAAGGGGTCACATTATTCAAATCTGTGCCGCATCCTTCCACTGGACTAGACCCAATGGCCACATTTTACCCAGTGCTCACCCTGAATAGTGCAAATCTGAATGCCTGTGATCACCCCATAGGATTCCTTGTTTGCACTAACTGGGACCTGGCTGTCTATCTCCAAGGCCACATCAGTATGGAAATGTGATGTCATGTCACCTCCTCCTTTAGACACCCCAGAGGCAGTCAGCAGGAGGGCAGAGGGCTCCTCTCTCCCAGGCCCGGACACTTTTCCCACACTGCGCTGATATTGTCAGAATCGTTCCAGATGTTGACATTTTGTCACTTAATCTGGATTGGGAGCATCCTGGGGTAAGGACAGGTGAAGGCTTCTCTCTCTCTCCCATGTAGCACCTAGCTTGAACAGCAGGTACGCAGGGGGGCACTTGGGCAAAGGAACCAGCTTTCCTTCCCTTCCTCCTAACCCACGTCATACTAAGCATTCCCCATGCCCCCTTGCCCCAGGAAATGCAATTTTCATGGATTTTGAAGAAGGCAAAGACACACACACACACACACACACACATGCAGCCCATGAGTCTACCCCCAAGACCTAGTTCTCTTTTGGTCTAAGAACCCTGACACCAAGGCAGCAGGGCCCTGGGTCATTAGGGGTGCTCCAGAAGGTGGCGCTGCAGTGTCTGACTGGGGAAGGGGAGCCCCAGACCCCAGAGTAGCAACAGCATTGACATACATCCTTCCCTGACCAGCACTCCCCACCCCAGCCATCACTTACAGTGGAAACGCTGCGTTCGGCCCCACCCGATGACACACTCCATCGCTTTTCTCTCTGCGGAGGGGAGGGAGGGAGTCAAGTCAGGGCCTCCCCCCGGCCTGTGCCTGTGGAATGCCCAGCTGTCACCCACTCACATCATGGGGGCCCAGGAAAGATGACCAGGGCAAGTCAAAGCATCCTACTACTTAGAAGCAGGAAAATCAGGGGAAACTGAGGGCGAAGACATTTATCCTGAGCTGAATTTGAACCTAGGACCTTTGACTCCAGGGCCAGTGCTGCTGTACTGTATCAGCTTTAAGATTTACCTGGCTTCCTCTCACCTTGCCTGAGGTCGGGCCCCGGTAGCGATCGAAGGTGTGGAACTTCTGATTCAGTTCATGGTAGAGCTCTGAATGTCGCTTCCGTGTGTGCATCACCTTCTGGGGGGCAGCGGGAGGCTCAGGGGGGATGTTCCACCCCCTCCCCCTGCCCTTCCCCCTTAACTGCTCCCTGAGCCCTTGAGGCACCACCCCCAAAGCCACCAGTCTTCCTTACAGCCTGCACTCCTTGCTCTGAACCCTGCTCAATTATGTATCTAGTGCAAAATAGGTCCAGATGTGGCCCTGAAGCCATCCCCTCCAGCAGTGGTTTATATGGCTAGAGGCTAGGGATCGGGTCTGAGAGAATGGGTCATCCCCCTTACTACCATTTCCTAGAAGGTGGTTTTTGATAGGTCCTACCAAAATGGTGCCCTTTGGTACCTGGGACCCAGGCTCTAAATCGTGTCCTAATTCCTTTCTCCCCAAGACTGAGACCAGGGGTGTCCTAGGGGGCCAAGCTACAGAGCATAGGGAGGTTCCCCCCAAGCTGCCCATTAAGCATGGCCCCTTCCCTCTGCAGCTCTTACCTCAAAATCCAGGTCTGAATAGCGTAACTTTTTCCGCTAGGGTTGTTGGGGAGGAAGGGGGAATTGGGAGGAGGGGGGGGAGAAAAAAGAAACTGCTTTAGTACATGATTGGGAGTAAAGAGGAAAAGGGCTTCCCAGGAGTGAGACCTGGTGTCAGGGAGCCAAGGTTACTTATGTTCCCCTCGTTGCTCAGAGCTACGGGGACAGGATTCTTAGGACCAGGGAAGCCTTTGTCAGGAAGAGTACACAGTTGACCCTAGGCATTCCCCAGGGCTGGGGGAGGGGGAGAGCGCAGAGAGCTGATTCATCTAAGCTTGTGGAAGACCCCAGTAATGGAGCCAAATGGGCAACAGGGGGCATTGACCACAAGGGCATGGCTCAGACCCAACTCTCCACAAGGCCAACTAATTCCCCCCAGTTCACCACACACAGGACATACACGTGCACACCAAAGGACACATGCCAAGAGACCCTGGTATATACACACACAGATAGAGAGGCGGTGAGAAGCACACGTGTTCCCACAGGGGTTCCCCCTCACCCTAGCTTCCTCTGTTCCTACATCCCCTCCTTCCTCTTTTTCTCCAAGCCTCCAAGGAAAAGCTGGCCAAGGCCAGACCCAATGAGCATTTCACAACCCACATTTCTCTCTCCTACATCTTCCATCTCTTCCTCTCCTTGGTCCAAAAACATACTTGGGTACACCTCACCCTGCTCTTGAAGACAAACAGCTGATGTAAGATTTCTGCAGGCAAAGCATTACTGTTTCTCTGGTGTCAAGCATACAGTAGGTGCTCAGTAAATGGCTCTTAGAATTCCCGGATTCCTTTTAGACTGTATCTAGGATACTCTGGAGTGTGTGTGTGTGTGTGTGTGTGTGTGTGTGTGTGTGTGTGTGTGTGTGTGTGTGTGTGTGTGTGTGTGTGTGTGTGTGTGTGT
>NW_027187338.1:8963840-8977285 GCF_028583685.1 Petaurus breviceps papuanus
TGTGTGTGTGTGTGTGTGTGTGTGTGTGTGTGTGTGTGTGTGTGTGTACTGGGAAGATGTTTCATTAGGCCCAAAGACAGAAGGTCAGGAGCCATGGGGACTGCTTCTAGGGGCATCCCATCCCACCCCGATTTTTATTCCTACTCCCTCAAGGCAGGAACTATTTTTGCTTTTTCATTGTATCTCCAGAATCTAACATGGCACCTGGCAAACAGGAAGCCCTTAAGAGATGTTTGTTGATTGACTGACTGCTGGATTGGCTTGGATGGTATAACCAGAAAGGACAAAAGATCTGAAATCAAAGGACCTATGTTTGAGAGTTGGCTCTGTTCCTTCCTACCTATGACAGCTTGGGCAAGTGCCTTCCCTGGGCCTGGCCCAGATGAGGATCTGCCAAGCTGCAGGAGTTGGATTAGAGTATCTCTGGGTGGCACAGCAGATAGAGCACGAGTTCTGGAGTCAGGAAGACATGAGTTCAAATCTGGCCTCAGATATTTCCCAGGTGTGTAACCTTGAACAAGTCACTTTACCCTGTCTGCCTCAGTTTCCTCATCTGTAAAATGAGCTGGAGAAGGAAATGGCAAACCACTCTAGTATCTCTGCTAAGAAAATTGAAATGGAGTCACAAAGAGTTGGACACGACCGAAACGACTGAACAACAAAGATTTCTTCTAGCTTTGAATCTTAAAATCCTAGGAAAACCTAGCTCCTGCCAAGAGATCTCATGCTTGCTTGTTCACCTGTGCTCTGTCCCTCTGTCCCTCTTTTTCTCTGTCTCTCTCTCTCTGTCTCCTCCTCTCTCTGTCTCTCTCTCCCTGTCTCTTTCCCTCTCTTCTTCTGTTCCTCTCTCCCTCTTTTTCTGTCTCTCTCTCTGTCCCCGTCTCTCTCTGTCTCTCTTCCTCCCTGTCTCTCTCCCTCTTTTTCTGTCTCTCTCCCTCTCTTCTGCTGTTACTCTCTCCCCCTTTTTCTGGCTTTCTCTCTGTCCCCTCCTCTCTCTCTGTCTGTCTTCCTCCCTGTCTCTCTCCCTCTTTTTCTGTCTCTCTATCCCTCTCTCCTTCTGTTCCTCTCTCCCCCTTTTTCTGTCTCTGTCTCTCCCTCTCTTCTTTTGTCTCTCTCCCTCCTTCTCTGTCTCTCTCTCCCTTAGCCTCAAAACTCTGAGAACCAGCAGCCAATTGGGCTGGGTTGGGCTGGGCCTACCCTCTTCGTTCTCCCTGCATCCAGGCCCCAAAGTCATTGAATCTCAGAGCTTGAAGAAACCTTAGCAATCAGCTAGTCCAACTCCTCATTTTTACAGAGAAGACAACTGAGGCCCGAAAGAGGAAGAGGCCTGCCCAAGGACACACAGCAGGTCTGTGGCCCTGGCTCCCAGTGCAGTGCTTCCCATCTTGCCTCCCATCTCCCTTCTTGCTTTTCTAATCTGGCTGCATTCCACCCCCCTCCCACTGAAAATATTTCAAGGTCAGTGGCGACCTCCTGGCTGCCAGATCTTTAGTCATTCTTCATCCTCCCTCCCCCGTCCCACACCACCTGACTACACAGCCCACCTCCTCCTTCTGGATACGATGCCCCTTCCTTCCATGATACCATTCTTCCCATAGATGTCAGACCTTTCTTCTCTTCCTTCTCTTCCCTCTTTCTCTCCACTCTCTCCCTTGGCAATTCCATCCACTCCCATGGTTTCAGCTTATAAGTGACTCCCAAACTCCCAGTCCCCAGAGCATCCCAGTGGACATTCCAACCCAGTGACATCTGGACCAAAAGGCTACATCCTCTCTTGGACCTGCTCCTCCTTCCAACTGGAACTATATCTGTTCATGGCACTGAAAACTTGAGCCTCATCTCTGAACTTCCTTTCCCTAACATCTTTTTTCCCTTCAAAATGTCACTCTTCTCTGTCTGGCCCCTCTCCATTCCCAAAGCCCCCCACCCAAATCTAGGCCTTTGTCACCTCTTGCTTAGACCATCAAAACAGTTTCTTTCAGTGTCTCCCTTGGCCCTCTCTCTAATTCAGTCTTTTTAAGACCTAGCTTTCATCATCACTCCCAGACTCCTCTATGAACTGCTTCAGAAGACTGGAAATAGGAAAGAAGGACCAAAGAATCATCCCAAAATTATCCAGGATATAGTAGAGCTAGAGAAGAACAATTAGTAAGTTCATGCCCTATTGACACTTCTCAGGGTCAGTCTCCCGAGTTTAAGGGAGGAACCAAGCTTTGATTACAGACAGAAAGTCTCCATTTTGGGGGTGATAAGTAAACAAGCTCATGAATATTAGGGATGCCATCATCTAAACTGGGGAGCTAAGTCAGAGCTGGCAGAGAGCTTTCCCTTAAACTTATTTTCCTCTCTCTTAAATTTCTGTCACCATTTACTCAGGCAAACCTCAAGTTTACCTTAGATTCTCTCCTCTCTCTCACCTTGTATCCTGTCCTGGGGTTCCCACCTTTACATTCTCTCTAGAACCCATCCCTTCATCTCTACTCCCACTCTAGTATAATAGAGGCCCTCATTTACCAGGCTCCAGGACAACCATGACAGCCTCCCATCAGATCTTCCCACCTCCATCCTCTTCCCCCCTCTAATCCATCTGTTTTACTTGGCTGGAATAATCTCTGTGAATAACTCTCCTGATTACATCACTTGTCTGCTCAGAAATCATCAATTGGTTCCCTACCACCTACAGAGCAAAGTTCAGACTCCTTTGCCTGGCATTCAAGGTCTTCAGTGAGTGAATATCGCTCTGCCTCTCCAGCCTTATCTCATACTTTTCCCATGCACTTTATGCTTCTGACAAATTAAATTCTTTTCTTTTCCCTCAACATGTGTTCTCAAGACACTGCACTGGCCCACACTGGTCCCCATGCCTTGTCTTGCCTTTTTTGTCTTTCGACCTGTCTTCTTAAGGCCAATTCAAATGCCGCCTACTTCAGGAAGCCTTCCCTGATTTCCCTCACCCCTCTAGCTCCCCTGTGATGAACACTAGCCTCCTCACCTTGGATTTTGCTTTGTTTGCCCTCTGCCCTTTTATCTGGGTATAAATGATCATGAATTACTCGATGCTGAGTTCCATGAGGGCAGGGCCTGGACCTCTCCTAAACGTTGCATTCCCCACCCCCAGCCCAGAACACGGTTCTCTGCATGTGGGGAGAGGGTTACTAAGTGGAATTGAAGGATCTGAGGGAGGCTGGAAAACTATGGATAAACAAGGAAAGATCCTAGCCCAGAAGGCAAAGAGAAGCAGTTTTCTCCAACGACAGAGGCTGGCAGGGCCCAGCAGGACACACAGGACTGGGGATTCTGCTGCCCCTCCCTCCCCAACAGCCTCCTCACCTCCAGAGAGCCCAGCTTCATGGTGGAGCCGGGCACAGTTCGAGGCATGGTGCGACTGCGTTCGCCAGGCTCGGGGGTGGGGCCCTGGCGAGCGCCAGATGGAGCCGGGGGCGGGGGCTGGAAAGGCACCCCATAGGGGTTCTGCAGAGTTCCATAGGCTGGGCCCAGGCCCAGGCCCACATGGTCCACGGACAGGAAGCTGGGGTAGCCCTCTGTCTGAGACAGCCCCTTCCCTGCACGACGGGGGGTGCCCTCGGGCCTGGCCCTCTTGGTCTCCTCCCGGCCCCCAGGTTGGAGGCTCAGAGTCCTCCGGGGCAGCACTGTGTACTCTCCCTCACTCCCGGGGTCCCCAGACCTCAGCCAGGTATAGTCCAGCTGCCTGAGGCTGCTCTCCCCACACATGTATACAGGGTTGGTGTCATGTGGGTGGGGGGGCTCGCCTACTCCAGGAGAGGGCACTGGCATTGGCACCAAGATGTTGCCTGGCAGTGGGGAGAAGTTCAGCCCACTTTCCGTGCCCATGAGGCAAGGCTTGGAGTCTTCATCCTCATCCAGCGACAGGCGGGATAGCGTGGCCGTGATGGTGGAAGGGTTGCACGTGTTGACTTCCTTGAACAGAACTGGTGGGGGGCAAATGTTGGGGGGAGGGGAAAGGATGTGGATTCAGGAACTCTGAAGGGCATCAGCCCCTCCCCAAAAGCACACTCCCGGAGCAGACCTGGAGGCAGGGGCCTGGTACCCACAATGTACTGGGCTTAGGGCCAGGTGCTGTCACAGATGGAAGGGGCTTACCAACCATCTACTCTGAGGCCCAGGGAGGGGTCACAGAATAATTCAGTGGCAGGGCCAGGACCAGATCCCAGTTTGGGCCATGTTCTAATAAGAACACGCTAATGCTACCTAATGCTCACTAACTCCCTCCCCTCTCTCCCTCACACACATACACACTCCTCCTTCCCCTCCCCTCCCCCACATGTCACATATATATCCCTCCTGCCCAAAGTGGGTCCCCTCCCCTCTTCCTGGGCAGTGCTGGTACCTCGAAAGATTCCTGGGCAGAATAGCCAAGTTATCATGAGACCCCACAGCCTTGAGGCCCAGAAGGAGGAGCCCTCCATGTCCAGGATGCTAGCAAAGGCTTCGCCTTTCCCACCCAGGCTCCCTCCCTCCCCATCTGGGGTCTCACCACTCTCACCTGTCTGACACGCCAAGTCCACATCCTTTTCAAAATCTGTCTATAGGCAGAGAAGGGAGGGAATTGGAAAAGAGAAAAGCATGAAAGGGGCAGTGGAAGGAAGATATTCTCCTCCTCTGTCCCTAGACCATCCCTTCCTCCATTCCCCAAAGCTTGGTGGGAGGAAGCTAGACAGGACAGTGTCAGCGCCAGAAGGTAACCCTAAGCCAGGAGGCCCCTTAGAAATCAAATTCAACCCCTTCTTTTTACACACAGGGAAACTGAGGCCCAGAAAGGAGGCAGGCCTTGCCCAAAGTTACCCAGTAAATTAGTAGCAAGGGTGAGACCAGAACCCAGCTCTCCCAGGTCAGCCTCTTATACCATGAGGCCTGACCCCCTTCTGCCATCCTTTCCCCCAACCCCAGAAGTCAAGGAGCTAGCTCCATCTACATAGCTCTCAGTCTTCCCCAAGGTTAACCCTTGACGTGACATGACATGAGGAGAAGTAGAGATTCTGGAGAGTGACATGAGGAGTGGGGATGGGCCCCAGCTACCTCCCAGGGAGACCCCGTGCCCTGCCCTGCCCTGCCCAAATCACTCACCATGACCTGGATCTGCCCATTCTTACAGGACCCAGGGGAGTTCTCATTCTCCTGGCTCTTGCAAACCCCAATCTGGCATTTCACCACATCTTGGACCTAGGCCAGGAAGAGGCACTCACTGGCTATGAACACCCCTGGACCCAGCAGAAAAGCCACAGGGAGCCTGATGGGCTCCTAGACCATAACTGGCCAATGGATCCTGGTATTAGGCACACACCGAGGTCCTCTCCCAGAATGGAGGGAGCTGCCCAGGCACTCTGGTCCAATTCAGCTCCTCTCTCTTCCCAGAAACAGCTACTCACCATCTCAGACCCTCCCCACCCTGCAGCCCCACTCTCCCTCCTCACACTCTGGGGGAGGGGGCTGTCCTACCCACACTAATGCAAAACAAAAAAACAGAACTTCCTGTTCTACTCTGAAGAGACAGAGATAAGAAAGACTGGCGAATAGAGGGGTATGGCAGCAATAGATGAGGGGAGGCTTAAACTGAGGAGAGAAAAAGATTGAAGAGACGCTGGCATTGGACAAGAGATATCCAGAAGCTAGAGGAGAATGGGAAAGGTGAGATGGAGAGATAGAAGGTGTGTGTGTGTGTGTGTGGAGAGAGAGACAGAGAGAGAGAGAGAGAGAGAGAGAGAGAGACAGAGAGGAGAGAGATGGAGAGAGAGACAGAAAGAAGAGACAGAGAGAAGGAGAGAGATGGAGAGAGAGAGAGGAAGAGAGGAGAGAGAGATGGAGAGAGAGGGAGGGGAGAGGGGAGACAGAGAAAGATGGAGAGAGAGACAGAGAGAGAGGAGACAGAGGGAGAGAGAAAGAGAGAGGGAGAAAGACGGAGAGAGGGAGGGGAGAGAGAGGAGACAGAGAGAAATGGAGGGGGGAGGGAGAGAGAGAAGGAGGGAGGAAGGAAGAGAGAGAGATATGCCACAGAAAGACTGGGGTTGGGGACAGGGAGACAGTGGGCTGGGAGCTTGGGGAACACTGACAGCACAATGCTGGACAATCATCCAGAAAGGGAACCTCATGTCCTACTCTCTGTGACCCCGTTTGGGGTTTTCTTGCCAAAGAATGGTTTGCCATTTCCTTCTCCAGCTCATTTTACAGATGAGGAAACTAAGGCAAACACAGAGAAGTGACTTGCCCAGGGTCACACAGCCAGTAAGTGTCTAGGACTGGACTTGAATTGGGGTCTTCCTGATTACAAGTTCAGTGCTCTATCCACTGTGCCATGGAGATTTCCTTCATCTACCACAAAACCAGGGACAGAGCTCTCAGCCCTCCAGCATCTCTGTTCTCTTCCATTTGCTGCCTGAGCCTCAAAGAGTTCCAAGGACACGGCCATATGGGTAAGACTGAACCTTGATCAGTGACCAGTCTGCCTAGTGGAGGTGCCCAGCCTGGTAGGTGGGGGTCCCTATGTCCAGCACCCATCTCCAATACTCTCTGTGACCTCAGGACCAGGCCCTTTTCCTCTCTGGGCCTTACCCCCTCCCTCTGTACAATGGGGTGAGCCATCAGAGAAAACGTCTTCCAGAGACAGAGGCCCTGGGAGCCCGAGCTGGGCAGCACGATTGGGGCTCCCACCTCTCTTCGAAGAAAGCAGTGGACGGCGATGATGACGAAACCCTGCACAGAGTTGAAGATGGCGAAGAGGACCTGGAAGAGGACGGAGCGCCGGTCGGTCATGGCCAGGACGGCGGACATCCAGGTGAGGGCCAGCAGCGGTAGCACCACACAGGAGCTCCAGAGCGAGGCCCTGCAGCGAGGAGAGGATTCCCGAATAGGCCCGTTAGCCCCTCTGCTCAGCCTCCTGGGCAGAGGGTGGGAGGCCGGGGCTCAAGCCGCAGGGATCCCTCCAAGATGACTGGGCAGAAAGGAGGCAGCTGAGAGATCTCCAGCCCAGAGTCAAAGAGAGACAGACACAGAAAAACCCAAGACCCAGAGAGATCCGGAGACAAACACAGAGACCACAGATGATGGAGCTGGAAGAGACCTCGGAAGGTGCGATACTCTCATTTTACAGAATGGGAAACTGAGGCACCGAGAAGTTAATCAACCTGCCTAAAGTCGCAGGCTTTAAGGATCAGAGGCAAGATGTGAACAAAGGTCTCGATCTCAGACCCGTCCCTTTCTCAACATGCTGTGCGGCCTCCCAGAGAGAGACCACAAAGAGAAAACCATCAAGGAAAGTGAGTGGCGATGTGCCCACAAGGAGGGACACAGGCAGGGAAGGGGGAGCCGTTGTGAATGAGACAGACACAGAAGTGTGTGTGTGTGTGTGTGTGTGTGTGTGTGTGTGAGAGAGAGAGAGAGAGACAGAGACAGAGACAGAGACAGAGAGACAGAGAGACAGAGAGACAGAGACAGAGACAGAGAGACAGAAAGAGACAGAGACACAGAGAGAGAGAGAGATAGAGAGAAAGAGACAGAGACAGAGAAAAACTCTGAGACTGAAAGAAAGACAGAGACAAAATGAAGAGAGAAAAATAGGAGGGTAAAAGACTAATGAAAGGGCAAGGAGATGAGTCCATCTCAAACACACGCTCCTCCCCCTCAACCACTCCCTCCCCAGACCTGGTTGGTCCCTGGGGACTGAGCCCCAGGATGCCCAAGGACATCATCAGTCCCTGCTGCATGCAGATGCCCTGCCTTACTTCCCCTCCCTCTCCCTGCTCCAGCCCCAGGGCTGAGGGGCAGAGAGAAAGGGAGAGGAAAAGCACTGAGAGGGCCCCCAGGCCCAAGGGGAAGAAAGAAAATGGCTGGCAAGATCCCAGGACAGGGCTCAGGGAGGTCCCCACTCACATCCTGCTTCTACCTGGCCACCCCCCCCCCCACTGGCATTAGCAGTCAATGGCTCTGGCAGATCCCATGAGGATGGCAAGGGTCAGACCAGAGGTCTGTCTGGACTCACAGCATCATAAGTGAGACACTGATGAGCTGGAAGATGTTGAGGGGCCTGGAGACCCCGCCCCAAGATCAATAGAAAGAACTAGGGGTGTTTAGCTTAGATAAGAAAAGTGGAGGATCAGTGGGAGGGGGCTGATAGATAATATATTAGTCTTTAAGTATGTGAAAGGCTGTCCTAACAAAGGCAGGCCAGACTCTTGCTCCCCTCAGCCCCAGAAGGCAGTGGAAGCCATGGGTAGAAGGTGCAGAGAATGGGCTACGTTCTGCAAGGTAGTGAGCCCTCTATCACCAGAGGTCTTCAAGCAGAGACAGAATTGACCACTTACTTGCCAAAGGTGATACAAGTACGGTTTCTGCTTAAGTACAGGCTACCCTCTGAGGTGCCCTTCTATAGTTTTCAAAGGATTGAGGGTAGGAAGGGGCTTTACAGATCTGCGAGGCCAACCCTCCCCCCATTTTTTTAAAGGAGAAGAAAACTGAGATGAGGGTTAAGGGAAGTGAATTGTCTAAGGACACACAGGAGTAACTGAGATGTCCTTGGACTTCAATGGACTTAACCCAGGTCCTTGGACTTCAATGGCAGCCCCAAGAGTCTTTGGTTCTCAGGTTTTAGAGCAAGGAGACAGGACAGGCTGGAGGGAGAAGGAGGTGCCTGTTCTCTGGGTCCCCTTCTTCAGGAAGGGGCACCTGGGATCCCTGGAGGTCCCTGAGCTCTCCCGGCTCCAGCCCCCACTCCCCCACCCTCCGCCCAATCCCCCCTCTCCCCACCTACCCCCGCCCGTGGGGCAGGACTAACATGGCATTCCTGGCTGTGACCGAGCTGAGCAGGGGGCTGGGGACCATTCCACAGGCCGAGCAGGGGAGGAGGAGGAGGCTGGCACAGGGGAGCCGCTGCGGGCTTGGGGGGCACAGACACAGGGGAGGAGAGGGACGGACGGACGGAAAACCAGGGAGAGACAGAGGCAGAGCCACCCCCGGAGCGGTGGGGAGGGGAAGGGCAGACGAGAGAAAGAGAGAGCCCGGTTAGTGTGGGCAAGGCCACAGCCCTGGTTGTCACCAAAACTGCCTGCGCTCCTAGACCACCTTATGGCCTCGAAGAAGCCCCATGAGGTAGGTGGCACATAGTGCCATTAGCCCCACTTTACAGATGAGGAAACTGAGGCCAAAAGAAGGTCTCTAGCTCAAAGCTTTGGGAACTAGGATCTGAACCCAGGTCTCCTGATCTCAAGTCTGGCACTCTTTCAGATTGATTGTTTCACTCCTGCCCTCCTTCCCTCTTGAGCTCTGTGTGTGTGCCTATGTTAACAGCCGTAGGCCCTGAGTGTGGGGGAGCCTCTTCACAGCTCAGGCCCCCTGGGGACGCCCCCTCGACACCCCCGAATGCCAGGGTTCAGGATGGCAGGACCCAGAGTTCCTACAGCAGTGGGCAGGAGAAGGCAGGGCCCAGGACCCGGGTCTAGCTTACGCAGCTCGCTGCTTCTTAGACTTGTCTGAAATTCCATCCCGGGTCATGAGTTTGTTGAAGACGATGATTCCGATGAGCATATTCACCTGAAAAAGAGCAGGGAGGAAAGGGGGACAAAGGGGATCACAAAGTACCCTCCATGTCAGGGGCGTGAAGTGTGGAGGACAGAGATCCACTCCTTCCCAGGACTGACAGAGTCATACTGGGATGGCTCAAGTTCCCTGGAGGCAGAGGTATGGCTACGCTGACCCTGTCAGGCCCCTCCACCCTCAGTGTGCCCCAAAGCCCTGCCCAAGGACAAGGAACACATACCAGGACAATGACCGCTGCGGGACCCACGAAGGCGTAGAGAAGCCCCCCCTCCAGGGAGAGCCAGCAGCTGTGACACAGAACATACTGTCAGAGGCAGAAGAGACCCTAGGACATAGTCTGTCACTTAAGAAGGACATCCTCATTTTACATATAGGTAAACTGAGGCTTAGGGAGATGGAGCTCCTCACACCCTCCCTCCCCCATATCCCATTCTGGTCCCTACTCAGCCAAACCACCCCAGGTATCCAACTCTCTCTGTGTACTAATACCCATCACATCATGTCCCATCACTCACGAGCAGTCCCAATTTCATATCTGTATGGTATTTCATATATCTCAAAGCTTTTAGACACTGTCATAGAACTTTACTGCCAGGGGGGTCTGAGAGACCAAGTCTCCCCCCCCTCATTGTACATCCGGGAAAACTGAGGCATGGAGAGGGGCTTGCCCCATGTCACACAGTGAGCTGGAGACAGACTGTAACCAGAACCCAGGTCTGGCTGACTCCTGGGCCGGAGCTCATCTCCCACCTTGGAACCCCTCGTCTCCTTTAAGCCTCAGAGCAAGGAACTCCTCCATGAAGCCTTTCCTGATCCCCCCCAAAGCTGCTCTGACTCTCCCTCCCAAGCTAGCAGCTTGTCTTCATTTTGTCCATTCGAGTATATGTGTGTGTGTGTGTGTGTGTGTGTGTCCTCACCTAGACTAAAAGCTCCATGAGGGCAGGGACCATTTCATTCTTTGTATCCCTAGAACTTAGTGGGGTGCCCAGCACAGAGTGTGTTTAATAAGTGATCCTCTCCTCCTCCCTCCCTAAAGAACCTGATACCTTACACCTGCCCCCATCCCCAGCCCTGAGTTCAAGTACACCCCCCTTCTCTAAGCATCTCACGTACTAGCTGGCTGTGCCGTAGCCTTTCGTCCGGGTGAAGCCAACGGACACAGCCACCACCAGGGCAGGCAAACCTGGGGAAAAAGGGAGGTCAGAAGGCAGAAGAAAGGGAAGGAGAGAGGACAGGCCAGGGAGGCCAGGATCCTCCCCCAGTCTCTAGGGACAGAGAGATACACAATGTTAGCCATCATGTACACCTGACTCCCAGTGAGGGGTACAATCCAACCCCTCATTTTACAAATGGGAAAATTGAGGCCCCAAAGGTGATAATGATGAGTTTGTGGAAGAGCTAGGATTTGAACTCCCAGCTTGGTGGGCTGACTCCCATGGCCCCTTCTGCTCTCCTTCTTGGTCCTGAGCCCTCGCCCCAGGACACATGCTCAGTGGCGGGGGCACCAGATCCAGGGGCTGGGATGACAGTAAAAGCCACAAGCTCCTGGCCTTGCCCTCCCTCACAACAGCCCTCTGGGAGGCAGAGGCCCACACAGGGGCCCCCAAGGTCACAACAAGCTAAGGGTGAGATCGGAACTCAAGCCTCCTGACTGTCAGCCCAGGTACCTTTCCCAGGTTTCTCCAAAGCTTATGCCGATCCAGTGGCCCACCCAGGTTTACCTTCTAGGCTAACTCAGCACCCCCACCCACCTGTCAGCCCCGGATTCCATTTTTCTTGGAAACCCCAGGATATCAGACCTAGAGCCAGAGGGCACCCTCAGAAGTTGCCTAATTCAGCCTCCTTATGTCATAGCCAAGGAGATGAGGCCCGGAGGTGAAGCGTTTGCCCAAGGCCACACAGGCAGCAGAGCTGGAGTGAAGATGGGTCCCCAGGCCCCCTGGACAGAGTCCCCTGAGTCGGCCTCCCCCCAGCCTCACTCACCCCACCCCAGGCAGAGGAAGCGCTTGCGGACAAGGCGCGTACGGATACGGCCGATGACGGACAGGTAGGACTGCCAGGCCTCTGTGAGCACCCAGCAGAAGGAGGAGAGGAAGAAGAAGTGCAGGAAGGCGGCCGTCATGGTGCAGACACCCTGGAACAGGAGGGAGGCACCTGTTCCCCCAGCCGGTCCCTCTCCCAGTGGAGGAGAGCCTCTGCTCAGCTGGCGTGACAGATGCCGGGCCTGATGGCCAATGAGGTCATGCCATCATGGGGCCCAGCACCAAAAGGGACCTGAGACCTAGTCAGGCCGATTCTCCTTAATTTAACACACAGGGAAACCGAGGCTTAGAGAGGCCTGGCCCCAAAGCTAATTAGTGTGGGAGGCAAGAGCTGGAAACCAAGCACCTCTTGATTCCAGAACCCTCGCCACTTAGAGGGAGCATGCTACCACTAATAAGCAACCGTCAGAATTTGAACCCAGGCCCCTTGATTCCAAATGTGATGCCCCTTTTACGTCTGTACTGCCTGTCTTCTTCAGGTGTGTCTCTGCTGTGTTCTCAAGTGGAGTGGGCACGGCCACCTGGCAGCTGCCTCAGGCTCCTGCGGAGCGTGAAGGTGCTGGGCCCCATCCCTCCCTCTCCCCAGCAGCCTCGCAGAGCGCCCCCAACTTCCAACACCCACACACAGCACGACACAGGCCTGGTGACATGCACAGGCAGCCGGGAGAGGCGGGCAGGCCACCCACGCGCAGACGCAGCTCCAGGGACAGACACAGGCTCAGAGCCTCTGCTGTCACGGCAAGAGGGAGGTGTGCTTGGACTAACCGGTGCATACGCACACATGCGTACGCACGCACAGACCCCCACGTGTGCGCAGAGATGCCAGCAGAGGCCCCCTGACACCTGCCTTGCTCAGAATCTGGGACTGCCCCACCAGGATGAGCACGTTGGAAGCCAGGATGGAGACGCAGAAATTCAGGAGGATGATGGAGCGCTCGGACTTGATGAATCTGGGGACAGAAAAGGCGTGGGAAGAGGCGCCCGCTCTGCAGGGTCCGGGGCACCTGGGCTGGTCCTCCCCTCCCTACCAGCCCTCACACGCCTACACTGCTTTGCCTTCAAAAGGGCCTTCTTTACAGCAGCCCCGTAGGCAGCCCAGGTGTTATTGTGCCCCTTTCACAGAGGAGGAAGCTGATGCCCTGAGAGGAAAGAAAGGGACTTGCCTACAAGTCATATGGTTGTTATGGGTGGAACTAGGATCTAGAACCCAGGACTCTAGACTCTAAATTCCAGGGTTCTCTCACCTGACAGGGGCAAAGGTGAAAAGCCTCTATCTCAGCCCCCAATCACCTCCCTCCCTTGCCCCTGAACCCATGCGCCCACTGTGCCTCGGCCCTCACGTGCATGCACCCACCTCCAAAAGGCAGCATAGATGGCAAGAAGGGTGAGCAGGGCCATGCAGGAGACAGCGCAGCCGATCATGAGGGGCACGGAGGGGGCGCCTGAGAGCTCCAGACTCTAGGCCAGAGAGAGGGGGCGTCAGGGAGCAGCGGACAGGGACGGGCGGGGGGGGGTGCTCGGAGAAGAGGCAGCTCTGCGCTGTAGTTCTACCCACACACTGCCCCAGATGTCCTCTACTGGGGACGGGGTCAGATAGGACTGTCCATGCTGGTGATGCCATGTGCCAGTCACAGGAGTCCTACAGAGCATGTCAGAGCCAAGAGGGGCCTCCAAACACACGGGTCAGAGGGGGAGGGCCCTTAGAACACAGGGGGTCAGAGCTGGGAGGGAACTTAGAACACAGAAGGTCAGGGCTAGGAAGGTCCTTAGAATACAGGATGTCAGGGCTAGGAGGGTCCTTAGAACACAGAAGGTCAGAGCTAGGAGGGAACTGAG
>NW_027187338.1:8977295-8980061 GCF_028583685.1 Petaurus breviceps papuanus
CTTAGAACACAGAAGGTCAGAGCTAGGAGGGAACTGAGAACACAGAAGGTCAGAGTTGGGAGGGAACTTAGAACACAGGATGTCAGAGCTGGGAGGGAACTTAGAACACAGAAGGTCAGAGCTGAGAAGAATCTTAGAATATGGAATGTTAGAGGTGTAAGGAAACCTACAATACAGAATATAAAAAAGGCAGTGGGGGTAGTGTGTGTGCTTAAAACACAGTACGTCAGTGGTTTTAAGGGCCTTAAATATCACCTAGTCTGACCCTCTCATTTTACAGACAGGGAAACTGAGCCTTGGAATGGGGAAGGGACTTGCCCAAGGTCACGGGGGAGTCATTAGCAGAGAGACCTCCATGGGCACTCTGGGGAGGGGCAGCCTGGGAAGGAGGCAGGGAGGCGGGGGAGAGGGAGACTGGTCCATATGGACACCTCCTGGCTATGTCCATGTATGTCCACACATGGGCATGGAACACTGGAATGGTTTTCTCATTCATACACGTGCACACACCCCCTCACCAGGTCCTTGGGCAGCTGCGCGAGGACAGCAAAGGTAGATAATTGTTGGCATTGGCAACGAGTGTGGGCAGGCTGGGTCTCCAGGGTCTGGCAGCTCTCTGTGTCCCACTCCCCGGAGCTGGCATCCCTACAGATGGGAAGGCATCCTCGTCACTGGGGGAGAGGGGACCAGAGAAGGCCAAGGGACACCTGACTGCCCCTCCTGCCCCTGGTTAATGGTGCCAAGTGCACGACAGCTAGTATGAATTCCTTGAATCTGGAGGGTCTTGGTGAACACAGGGAGATGGGCTGACCCCCTAGATGACCAGTACACAAAGCACAAGATCACCGGGATGCCCAGGGAGAGGCTGGGAGGGAGAGCAAAACAGTGAATCAAGTTTACTTAGGCCTAGCTGGGCGCTGCCCTCAGAGATGAAGGTGCCGCCTGGCCCACTGCCCCTGAGGGGCTGTGCCACAGCCCAGGCTGAGTCTCTGTTGCCCCTGACTTGGGTCCTTTCCAGGGCCAGGCAGGCCCCACCTCTGGGCACCTGGGTACTCACGCTCTGGAATAATCCCATGTGGCACAGTGGGGATCTGAGGTACCCTGTGGACAGAGCAATGGCATGATGAGGAGTGAGGTCTGATCCCCAGGCCCATCTCCCTGCTCCCCTGCCCACCCTGGGGAAGCGTGAGAGCAGAGAACCAGAAAGAAGGGAGATGTGGAGTACAGAGAAAGGGGTGTTCACTGAGGAGGGATTGACTCTAGAAATGGGGCCGCCATGAGGAAGCCCGAGAGACAAGGGATTCCTCCCCACTGCCAGCGAGGAGAGGGCTGAGAGACAAGGGATCCCTCCCACTGCCAGCAAAGACTGGGCAGGAGCCTCCGAGGGCCCAGGATCCCCAACCTCACTCACATTGATGACGTGGGACAGCTCCACAGTAATAAGGGGCTCTGTCGGCTTGGTGGGCGGCCGCACGGTGACCGTCAGGACCCTGGAGCTAACTGCCAGAGGGGGCCTGGAGACAGAGGGAGAGGGCACAGGGGCTTGGCATGGCAGGTACCCCTTGTCCTCAGCTCCCCCCATGCTGCAGAGGTCTGGGTCCGACTGATTTGGAGGGTGCCCGGGGGGGATCCCTAGACTCGGCCCTTACCTGGGTGCTGGCAATATGAGGCCCAGAGTCCGGTACAGCACAGCCCCAATCACAAAGTAGGATGATTCGTCTGTTTCTGTGGGGAGAGGAAGCATCTGGGTAGAGTGGATTGGGATGTAGAGAGAGGGGAGACGAGTAGACACGTAGGCTGGGGCGACCGGTAGCAGGGAAGGCCTTACCAGAAGATGGGAGCCTCAGCACCTCCTTGGGCAAGAAAAGCCGGTCCTCGGAGTGCCGGGCCCAGTCCTTCATGCCCCGGCGACCCCGCATGGGAAAGGTGATGTCACTGGAGACTGCAGAAACTGGCTCCCTCTGGATGCTGATCACTGGGGTGGGGCACATAGGCCGTGGGCAGAGACAGAGAGACACAGAGGCCAGGGCAGAGATGATGAGACACAAAGACCACAGGCACAGATGGAGAGACACAGAAGCCAGGGCAGAGACGGAGAGACACAGAGACCACAGGTGGAGACAGAGAGACACAGAGGCCACGGGCGGAGAGGGAGAGACGCAGAGGTCGCGGGCAGAGACAGAGACAGAGGCCGGGGCAGAGATGGAGAGACACAGAGACCACAGGCAGAGATGGAGAGACACAGAGACCACAGGCGGAGACGGAGAGACACAGAGGCCGTGGGCAGAGACGGAGACACACAGAAAGAGGGAAGGGGGGTGAGGAGGGAAATGAATTAGCAGCAGCATCTCCCTATTGAACCACCCAGGTCTGTTTTGCTGCCCATCCCCCTGCCCCTAAGTAAGTGCAGCCTGACCCATACCCAGGTTGTCAGTGACGATGAGGGAACTCTGAAAAGCCTTGAGAGCATCCCCCACCAGATGGATGAAATCCTCCACCACCCGCAGCAGGTGAACAGAGCCTGGGGACACCTAGAAGGCCACAGGCAGCATGAAGAGCCTGGAGGCCCAGGGTCCCAGATGGGGCCCCTGATGGCATTTCTGGGCCCCTCACCATCCCACCACCCCATGGCCCAGGGTCCCAGATGAGGCCCCTGATGGTGCTGCTGGGCCCCTCATGATCCCACCACCCCATGGCCCAGGGTCCCAGATGGGACCCGTGATGGCACTTCTGGACCCCTCACCATCCCACCACCCCATGGCCCAG
>NW_027187338.1:8980071-8987916 GCF_028583685.1 Petaurus breviceps papuanus
TGATGGCACTTCTGGACCCCTCACCATCCCACCACCCCATGGCCCAGGGTCCCAAATGGGGCCACTGATGGCCCTTCTGAGCCCCTCACCATCTTACCACCCCCACAGCCTCAGGGACAAGATCAGCCCTCCCTGCTCCACAGACTGGGGCTACTCCCATCCTCTGGGGCAGCATCACTCCCTCCCAGCTGCCCAGGGCCCCTTACCTGTTGGGCGTCATCCCATTTCTCCTTGTTCTCTGCATCCACCATGTAGCTGACAACCTGAAAGAAGCGCTGGGGCGGGGAGGGAGAGGATCTTAGGGGGTGCTGAGGGCACCATGAGCCAAGGCTGACACCAAGGTGTGTGTGCTGCCAGCCCACAGGGTGCCAGGCTTCTCACTGTGTCCTGGCACTGCCCCTACTCCCCAACCCCAGACCCAGGGCTCCTAAAGAACAGAGTTATGCCTTGCCAAAGGTGGAGGACGCATCCTCTACCTGCCATGTTCCCCAGGGCAGGCCTCTGTCTATGAGGGAGCTCTCAGAGCACAGCTGAAAGGAAGGGTTCTCTGGAGACCAGATTCTAATCCTGCCTCCTCCAGGTACACATTGTGTGACTCACTTATCCCCTCTCTTCTGCCAGGTCTGAGTTCCCCCATCTATACAATGTGGGGGTCAGGCAAGGTGACCCCTCCCAACTCAGCACCAAGCACCCAGCCCTGACACCTGGACGTCATCTGCCGAGGGCACGTAGGTGGCTCTCTTGAAGGTGTCAGTGACATTCCTCAGGATGTCCACAGAGAAGAGAAGGTCCCCACTGTAGTAGGTGCGCCGGGCCAGGAGCTCCAGCAGGCTTCGGACCACCTGAGACATGCCCTCACCAGCCAGCATCCGCTGGCCCTTGGCCAGGTGTTCCCGCAGCTGTGGGGCAAGAAGCATGTGTTGGGGGTGGGGTCAGCTCCAGCCTCTCACCTTGGGCCAACCTACAGCCACCACCTTAAGTATGCCAAGTCTGCCACTTAGGGGAGAGACAGGGGTCTAGAGAGAGTCAAAGACACATAGAGAGATGCTATTGGGAGAAACAGAAATACCCAGAGGAAGGCAAGTGTATTGAGGAGAAAAGGTCGAGGAATATCAGAGACAGAAGAAAATACAGAGAAATCTAGAGAAAGAGACAGAATAAAAATGCAGAGGTAGCTAAAGAAAGAGAGACAGGGAGAAAGAGATACATAAAGAAGGAATGAGTTGAATGAGGAAAGAAGACAGACAGGTGGGGGGGGGAGAGAGACAGAGAGAGAGGAGAGACAGAGACACAAGGAGATGAGGGTCCTTAGAAAGAGACAGACACTAGAGAATGGAGAGATACATAGAGAGAGGGGAAAACAGGAGGAGACGGAGACACCTGGGAGACCAGCAGAGACAGAGATACCCAGAGAGGGGCAGGTGGAGACAAGTACAGAGACAGACAAGTGCGAACACCTACGTGCAGACATTAGTGAGATCTGACACCCAGGATATGGGGTCCCCATGAGCCCTGCCCACCCACATACTCCTCTGAGTCACAGCCTGAGGTGGAGGAAGGGAGGGTCCTGGCCTGTACCTACCGACAGGTGCAGGTATCGGTACTCGTGTGAGATGCAACGGGCGAAGCTGGGCAGGCCCCAGTAGGCGACGCCCTGGGCACTGAGCAGACAGCGGCGACTGGCAGAACCTAGAAGAGTATGGGGAAGGATAAGGGGCACTGGCCGGTGGGGAAAGGGTGTGGGTGATGGCGGCCTCCTACCTGTGGCGTTGGGTGGACATTTATTGTAGATGATTTCTCCTGCCGCCGTCTTCTTCCAGGTCATCAGCATGACATACTCATCCCGGCACATCTCGTGAAGGGCTAAGGAGGGAGCGGCTTAGCCTAAGCAGAATGCCCGGCTGACCCCTGCCCGCAGCATCCTCTGCCACATGTCCCCTCCCAGCCCCCCAAGTGGCCCCCAAATCATAAAGCCTTCCTTAAGGGGGGGAGGACCCTCAGAAGGCATCTCATTCCTGTCCAACTGGAGATCTTCCGGCCTCTGAGGACCGGCAGCGATGTGAAGCCCCCTCCTTCAGAGGCAGCCCAATCTCCTAAGACAGCAGGTTGCTGGCCAGTTCTTCCTCCTCTCCAGCTGCCATCTCACTCCTCGGTCTGGGGCCACATGGAGCCAGTGCTGCCTTCCTTGCCCATGGCATTTCTCCAGCTGAATGACCTTGGGTATTCTTCATCAGTCTCCCTCCCACCCAGCCCCTGTTCCATTGCATGCCAGGATCCCGGCCCAAGGGGGTACCTGGACACTTCTTTTCATTACACGTCTTCACCTCCTCACCGCTGCCCTCACAGGGGTATCCCTGGACCCCTGTGCCCTGGCACATGCGGAAGCGTCGCTGCCAACCCGTGTCACACGTCTTGGAGCACAGGCTCCAGGGGTTCCATGGGCCCCACTTGCCATCAGCTGGTTGGAGGATGGTAGCCATGAGGCATGGGGAGGAGGGAGAAGAGGCCCAGCCGGGAGCCCATCCGTGGCTTCCCATGCATGACCATTGCCTTCTGTGCCTGTGACCTCTTCTGCCCTCTAGCTCTTGGGTGGGGACAGGGGGAGGGGATGGGGAGCCTACCTGGAGATGAAAGGGTTTAGAACTGGAAATGCCCCCTCTTATTTTATGGGTAAGGAAACCAAACCCAGAGAAATCAGACTCACCCAAGGTCACACTAGTGGGAGGCAGCAGATTTTAAGCCATGTTCTCAGACACCCAAACTCAGGGCACTTTTATCTCATTGCCCGTCACTATAATGGTGAGCATGGGTCACACCTCCCCCCAACACACCACATTGCCCTTCCCTTCCCCCTGGGCATGGCTGGCCCTCACCTGGGCACTCCGGGTTGCTGCACTCTCGGGCATCAGCATGGGCACCCCGGCACTCGCCCCAGCCATGGGCCGTCACACTACACCGGCGGCTGCGCTGCTGGGTCCCATTGGCACAGGACACAGAGCAGCGGCTCCAGGGGCCCCACTCCAGCCACTGGCCTTCCACTGCCCCCAGGAGACAGAAACAGAGAGGACGCCAGATGGTGAGCTAAGGAGAAGGGGTGGGGGCAGCAGCAAAGGGCATAGGGTTTAGAGGGGAAAGGCACCTTAAGGATCACCTAGTCTCCCTCCCTCACTGGACAGACAGGGAAATAGAGGCTCATTGTGGGGACTCAAAGGTATGTGGCAGATATCCCACCCACGTCCTCTACCTCCAAATACACATTTGGGGTATTTCCATTATACTACATTAGCTAGGTTCATGCATAGGGGGCACCTGCTATCCTTGAATATAATGTCCTGGTCCCACAAGAGTGTGTCCACTCCAGCCCCCCAGAAACAAGCCAGGGAATGCTGGCCACAAATAAGAGAGGGGAAACCTAGTGGGCAGTGCCCTGCCCTTGTGCTCAGGCACCCCACAGGCATAAGCCATGGCTGGGGAACAGCCCAAGGTTGTGAGGATTCTGCCAGGGGAGAAAAGGAGCCATCAGAGAGGCCAGGAGGAGGATGGGGAAGGGAGGGGGGGTCTCCATAACCTACCTTAGGCCCCTAAGCCTCTTAACAGAGAGACCTCCCTGACCCAAAGCCAAGGCACTGAGTCTCCCCCAAGCCCCAGAGCCCTCTGTAACAGGCATACTTCTTTCTCAGAAACTCACTTAGGGGGTACCAGGAATAGGAAAAAGCATGCCTACAGTAAGGCCCCCCACTCCGGGCTGCCACCCTTGGGGACTTGAGGGCTCTCTGTGAGAGATCTGAGCTGACTAAGTCTCCCTCTAGGACCTTCCCCACCACCTTCATATATCTGTAATTAAGCCTTGCCAGACAGGGCTTAGAGATGGAAGAGACCACTAGGGCCTTCTTGTACAGCTCCCTCGTATTACAGAACAGAACCTGAGGTCTAGATAGGCCAAGTCATCAGATTACATACTTTCCCAAGGCTACCAGGCTGTTGTCCAGTGCTGGGCCTCCCCAAGGCCAAGGTCAGGGTTCTGGGATACTTGGGACTCCAAGGATCAGGGATTTCAGAGATGTCTGCCATCAGACTATCACAAACCCATCCCCATAAATCCAACTGCCATCAGAGCATGGAGTTATGTGGTCTTTCCCCTCAGTTCCCTTGGGGGCCCTGCTAAAGGAGGCACTGGAAAGACCTCCTACCCAACCCTCAGGGACTCCCAACCCCAGCAGCCAGGACACAGTTTAAAATCCAGGACGGGTCTCCCCATCTGGCCCTCCCCAGCCCCAGCAAACACCAACCCCAGCCCAGCCCACATCTCGGGCTCCTTCCTGCCCAAGAAACTCAGTAAGTAACCCTAGCGCCCTGGCAAAGGGAAGGTGAGGGGTCAACAGGATTGGGGGTAGAGTGGGGTGAGGGTGGGGAAGGGGAGAGGGGAGTAAAGGAGGGGAGGGGAGGGGTGGGCGCTACTGACCCGGACAGGCAGCCAGGTTGCAGAGTTTAGTCTGCAGCTCGGGACCTTCGCAGGTCTTCCCACCGTGCTGGGGGGGCACACAGGTCCGCGTCCGGCTCCGGGACCCCCGCCCGCAAGTGCGGGAACACAGGCTCCAGGGCCCCCACTCCTCCCACAGGCCAGGAACTGTAAGGAAGCACGCCGCCCAAGTCACCTCTCCCCACCCTCCCACACCACTTTCAGGCTTAACACACCCCAGGGAAGGCCAGGACCCCTGCCCCCAGTCAGGATCCCAGGACCACCTCCTCTTAGCAAGCGGAAGCCCCTTACAAATGACAGAGCACTTTACAGGAGCATCTGGTCCAACTCCCTCCTTTTATACAGGAGGGACCAAGGTCCAGAGGGGGAAAGGTATCAGCTAACAGTCACAACACATGACAAGCAGTCAAGCTTGAGCCCAGGGTTCCTAACTCCGCTACACCACAAAAGCTGTAAGTCCTTGTCCAGATTCTGACATTGGAGGAGGGCTGAAGACCGATGCCATTGCCCAGTGCCCCTTGGGAACCATCTCCCCCTCCCCAGATATCTACAAGACAGCCCCCTCCACTATCAGACAGGAGAAAGCACATAGATGGATGCAACCCAGAGGAAGAGAGGGGCAGGCCTGAGGATCACCGATTCATAGCCTAGAGGCCATCTACACTACTAGGCTCATTTTACAGATGAGGAAACTGAGGCCCTGAGAGGGGAAGTTACTTGCCCAAGGTCACACAGGCATTAAGTGGCATGGCTTGGATTTGAATTTAGGTCAAATGGGAAAGCCCTGCCTCCCTCATGGTCATCACCCCCTGAACCAAGGTACTTGCTGTTGACAACCCAAGATAGCAGGATCAGAAACTATCACCCCCAGTGGAGAGATGGGGCCGATCAGTTCTATGTGGTTTGGGGAGCCGTCAGGGATGCTACATGTGTGGGGGGAATGGCAGACGTATGGGGAGGATAGGGGCCAAGCAGCACCCAGAGACAGACAAGAGGACAAGGACGCACAGACACACGGGGCACGCCTACAGGCCCCACGGCCATAAGCAGGACCACCCTGTCCCCAGCCCTTTCCGGGGGCCCAGTGCCCCCTCCTAGCCCTAGGCAGCCCACAGCTGACCAGCTGGAAGGGGACTTTTCTCTTTCCCCCTCAAACCCTCAAGACAAGAAAACAATGTGTCTCCCTGCACAGAGAGTCAGAAACTGACCTTCCAGGTGTCTAGCTACCTGCTAAGAAAAGATGGGAAGGAGCTGATGTACGGTAATTCCTTCCCAAGGGGAGAGGAAATCAACCCTAGAGTTGGGCTATGGGGACATCCCTGCTGCCCTGGGCCCTCCCCTGGCCACCATTGGATCCAGGCCTGAAGGAGACAACTCTTTTATGTTACCGACAAGAAAATGGAGGCCCAGAGAGGATCTCTTGCCCAAGATTGCCACATCACACAGGAGAAAAGTAACAGGCAGTGGGAGACAAATCTGGTTCCCTTTCCTCACTACCAGGCTTCCTCTGGACCTGGGAACAGATGGGAGTGCCTTTCCCCCTCCTATCCAGGACATCACCTCACATGGGGGGGCCAGTGGGTCTCCACTTAGGGACCCTGACCCCTTCCTAGAGAACGTCCCCTCTGGATTACAGAGGCCATGGTGGCTGGGGGGGGGCAGTGCCCCTCCCTTGGTGAGCCAGTGTTCCGGTGCATTTAGGGGTGGGCGGCCCCAAGGGCCGTACCTGGACAGGTGTCCGTGTTGTTGCAGGTCCGAGTCTCCCGCAGTGGCCCACTGCACAACGTCCCATACGGGGAGGAGACACAGGAGCGAGTCCGAACCTGAAGGCCCTGCCCGCACGTCAGAGAGCACATGCTCCACTGAGACCACTCCTCAGCTGCTGGGTCTCCTAGGAGAAAGGGACATGGAGTGTCGGGAGTGTCGGGGCAGGAGAGGCCACCCAGGCTAGAGGCACAAGGCTGCTCAGAAAGGTCACCAGGGCTATTCTGTGCTGAGACTATAGGGAAACTGGTCTATTCTGAATAGTGATGATAAGGTAACTGGGCTGGTCTATTCTATGACTATGGGGCTATTGGGCTCTGGGCAGAGACTCTAGGACCACCAGGTAGTTCTGAGCAGAGTCTAGGGTCATCAGGTAGTTCTGAGCAGAGTCTAGGGTCATCAGGCAGTTCTGATCAGAGACTCTAGGGTCACCAGATGGACAGTCTAGGGTTACCAGGCTGTTCTAAGCAAACAGTCTAGGGTCACCAGACTGTTCAAATAGCACTACAACCATAGAAGGCACAATCTGGGAGATGATCTCGGCTTGGCTACAAGGACCCTGAGCTGATCCCTCTGTTCTCAGCAGGTCATTTGCAATGTCTGGCAATGGCATGGCTCCAGGCAGAGGGACTCTCCTGACTGCAGGTCTCAGGCTACTCTCTCCCTTCCTGTGGGCAGACCCTCCTTCCCACCAGCTGTACAGCTACCATCCCTAGAGCCCAAACACGTTCTGAATACCCCTTTGTTGGCCTGCAGCCATAGCAGACTCAGCATGGAGGAAGGACCCCTCCCCAGTCAAAGTCCCCATTCCCAGAATGTCCCCAAACTCCTCTTTCTCCAATCCCCCTGTTCTCCCCAAAGGGCTGGGGAGAAGGAAAGCCCTAGCACAGGCTGCAGACACATAGAAACAAGCACAACCCCCCAACATGCTAAGCACACACCCTGATGCACTAAGCACATGGGCTGACACATGACAGGCCCGCAGACTCAGACAGACTCGGTTACCTGTCTGCGCCATGTACACTCCCGGCTCATCTGCTGACCTGGGCCACTGGGTTTTCACCTTCGGCTCTTCTTCCGGCTCCTCACCTGCAACATGGAGATGCCCTCAGCTGGGGCAGGAGATGGGGGCCACTGGAGAAGAGAGAATCCCCTCTCCTCCCTCCCCATCCTCAAATCGGGGGCCATCCACAGGGTCTCCAGAGAACATGCAAAACCCATGAGGACGACAGTTTGGAAAGGGAAGGCTGAGGGAGCTCTAAAGTCAAAGAATGGCAACGTTATAAAGGACCTTAGAACATAGAATGCCAGAGCTGGGAGGAGCCTAAAACCCAGTATCTCAGGTCTGGGAGGGCCCTTAAAACATAGAATATCAGAGCAAGGAAGGCCCTTAGAACACAGAATGTCAGGGCTGGGAGGGCCCTTAGAACACAGAATATCAGGACTGGGAGAGGCTTTAGAACACAGAATGTCAGGGCTGGGAGGGGTCTTAGAACACAGAATGTCAGGGCTGGGAGGGGTCTTAGAACACAGAATGTCAGGACTGGGAGGGGTCTTAGAACACAGAATGTCAGGACTGGGAGGGGCCTTAGAACACAGAA
>NW_027187338.1:8987926-9012047 GCF_028583685.1 Petaurus breviceps papuanus
ATGTCAGGGCTGGGAGGGGCCTTAGAACACAGGATGTCAGAGGTGGGAGGGCCCTTAGAACACAGTTGGGAGGAGTCTTAGAATATGGGATGTCAGAACTGGCCCCATGTCAGATGTCAGGGCCCTTAAAATGCAGAATGTTAAAGATGAAAGGAACCTAGCAATCATCTAATTTGCTTCCTTGCTTTTACAGATGAGGAAACTGAAAAGGGAGGTCTCTCTAGTGCCCAAGGTCCCACTCTGAAAGACAGTAAAAGGCAGTGCTGGAATTTGAATCCAGAACTCCTGGTTCCTAGTCTAGGAGTCTTTTTTTTTTTTTTGCAAGGCTCTGTCTCTGTGGCACGGCACCTTCTCCTGGGACAGTTTAGCCCACCAACTTGGCACTCATCAATTCAAGCTGACCCCTCAGTTCAGCTGCAGAAGCCTTGATAAGCCCAGCCCCTCTCCCCCACACAGTAGTACAGCCTGAAAGTGGCCTCAGTTGCCCAGCAGTTCCCTCTGCCCAGTCTCCTCCACCTTCTTCAGAGACTTTGGGTTGGTAGGAAAAGCCTGTTTTCTTGGCACTATTACTGTGGAGGAGAATGTTCACGTGGCCAGGCTTTGGCCCAAAGGGATGGGTGGCTACTGCTTGCTAAGATTGCCCCAGAGGGAAGGGGAGCTCTGACTCCTAATCCCCAAGAGGCCAGAGATCCTGGACCCCAGACCAAGCATCCTTACCTCCCACCCAGTGCAGAGAATGTGGATCCATATCCTACCTTCTTACTACAGGACATGATGCTTTTCTCAGGCCAGACTAATTTAGTAAGACCAGTCCCCAGTCTGGAAGTAAAGTCAGAGGCAGTTGGGGGACCTCACAGATATACTCTCATCCTGGCTTCTCCTTCACTGGCCTGAGGAGATGGGCAGCCTGAAGATTTCCCCAAAAGGAGAAACTGAGGCATGAAACTGGGGGAGGTAAGAGTCATATTGCCTGGGAGGCTACTAGTTGGTAAAGACCTACATGTATATGCATTTAGGGAGGGAGGGACCTTTCCCAAAGCCCTCAACTACACAGCTTCACAAAGCTGAAAAGTAGACAACTATTACCTTGGCCAAGTCACAAACTCCCCGAACCAGTTTCCTCATCTGAAAAACAGGGTGGTCTGGTCTAGGTATTGGCTAACGGCTTTTTCAGCTCTGTGACCTTCTGATCCCACATCAAACACCAGCTGTGTGGCCCTGAGCAAGCCTCTTGTCCTCTCTGATCCTCAAAGTTTTGGTGGAAGGATACAGCTTAGAAACCTAAGGAAATCTATGGAAATGGTAGGTATTAAGAGGGCTGGCTTTAGAATTAGAGGACCGGGGTTTGAATCCTGGCTCCCCCACTTACTCTCTGAGTGATGCTGGGCAAGTTCTTTAAGCCTCAGTTTCTCTAATCTGTAAAATGAAGCAGTTAGGCTAGATGACCAGCCCAAAGTCTGTGATCCCAACAAGCAGGGTCTGTGCTTTGAGGGCAAAAGCAGCCAATTTTTAAATTTTCAGTGTAAGTATTTTACACCTCGAAAATGGACTGTCTAGACTTAAGAAAGTGACATAGAAAATATTAATAATGAATATTAAACTTAAAAGCGTGTCAAGCATACTTTTCCCCCCAGAGAGGCAGTTATTAAATGTTTGCCAGCATACCAGTGGCAGCAGGAATAAGAACACTGCTTCTAACACACACACACACACACACACACATATGCTGCGGCATCTTCTCATACACCACCCCTTGTGCCTAGCATATATTTAATTTTTTCCCCTGGAGCAATCAGGGCTTAAATGACTTGCCCAGGGTCATATAGTTAGTATTTGAGGTAGGATCTGAACTCAATCTATCCTGACTCCAGGCCATGTGCTCTGTCCATTGTATCACTTGGCTGCCTTATTTCTTTCTCAAAGAAAGTACCACCTCCTACTGGAAGCTTTCCCGTATTTCTTCCCCATTCTCCACCCCAATTTTTCTGAGTCTCTAGAATTGCTTAGAGGCAGAACCACAGAAGGAAGCACAACACCCCAGAATCCCAGTATCCCAGACCTGAAAGAGTCCTCAAAGGATGCAAAATCCAACTCATAAGTGAATTGGGTAGCTGGGTGGCAGAGTGCATAGAGCACCACACCACTCAAGGAAGACTCATCTTCATGAGTTCAAATCTAGCCTCAGACACTTATGAGCTGTGTGACCCTGGGCAAGTCACTTCACCCTGTTTGCCTCAGTTTCTTCATCTGTTAAATGAGCTGGAGAAGGAAATGGCAAACCACTCCAATATCTCTGCCAAGAAAACCCCAAATGGGGTCAAGAAGTGTCAGACACAACTGAAAAAAACAACTGAACACACACAGACGTGAATTAAGTACCCTATATATGGAGCACTGGGTTATTCAAAAGCAAAAGCAGTCCCTCAAGGAGCTTGCAGACTCCCAGGGAAGCCACACAAACACAGGTAAATAGATAACAAAACAAAAAAGACTGAACCTATGATTTTATTCCCAGGTAAGGAAACTCCCTCACTAATATAGACATCCACATTTTCTTTGTAGCCTTTTATATAAAACAGCGATTCTCAAACTTTTTGGTCTCAGGACCCCTTAATACTCTTAAAAATGGGACCCCAGAGAGCTTGTTTTCATGAGTTATATCTGTCAATATTCACTGCACTTAAAATTCAAACCAATAAAATTTTAAAACATGTGTAACAATTTGTAAAATGTACATGTATTACATGTGTAAATGTACACATATTACATGTGTAGAAAATATATGTAATAGTTGTAATAATAACCTATTATATGTAAACATAAATAACCTATTTTATGAAAAATAACTTTTCTAAAACAAAATCAGTTGGAAGAGTGGTATCATTTTACATACTTCTGCAAATCTCTTTAATATCTTAGCTTAAGAGAAGACTGCTGCATTATCTTATCCCCTTCTGCATTCTGTCTGTCAAGATACGTTGTTTTGGCTTTGAAATATATGAAGAAACTCCAGTCTCACACAAACAAATCGTTGGAAAGGGGGAAGGAGTATTTTATTAGGCGAGTAACATCTTAATATCAATATGAAAATAATAATAAAATAATATGACATTATAATAATATTCTAGGGCATGCTAATAAATAAACAATAGAATAAGAAGTTTCTGCCTCATGGACCCCTTTCAAGGGTCTTGGGAATTTCCCAGGAGTCCATGGATTACACAGTCTTAGAAGATTTCCTAATGTACTCACTGATTTACCTGGGGTCACATAGCCAATATGTATAAAAGGCTGGCTTGCAATCTCCCCTCCTAGCTTCGAGGCCTGATGTTATATTCTGCCCTATACTATGCTGCTCTTCTATCTATGCATGCTTTCTCTGCAAACCACTTGGGGGCCAGGATCAGGAAGGCTTCTCCTAGAAGGTGGCACCTGAGGGTGCCTGAGAGTCTCAGGACTCTAGGAGGGAGTCCATTCCAAGCAACCAAGCAAAGGTGCTTAATAAATGCTGATTGATTCAATGATTGGGCACCTACTCTTTACCAGGCACTGTGCTAGGCACTGAGGGTATTAATACAATAAATGGAACCATTCTTATGCCAAAGGAGTTTACATTATATCAAGGAGAAAGTATTACCATATATAAACAGATATGAAATAGATACTAAATAATCATTTGGCAATTTGGAGGAAGGTCCCACATGAGAAACAGTAAGTTTGTTTAGACTATGTGGAAGTCCAAGGATGGAAAGTTAGGCTGCAGCCATATTGTGAAAGGCTTTAAATATCACCCAGGACAGTTTACATTGGGTCCTAGAGGTAACAGGGAGCCACTGGGTTTACTGAGTAAGGCAGTGACATAGTGAGACCTGTGTAGGGGCATGCTGGAGCCAGCTCTGACCTGCTTGGGAGAATCATTATTAAATTTCAGGGTAAGGAGGCAGCTAGGTGGTACAGTAGATAGAGCACTGGCCCTAGACTCAGGAGGACCTGAGTTCAAATCCATCTCAGATATTTGACATTTACTAGCTGTGTGACCTTGGGCAAGTCACTGAACTATTGCCTCCAAAAAAATTTCAGTAGGTTTATTTACTTATACCTCAGGAACTGGTAAACTCTACAAATCAGGGCTTGATTTATTGTTCTGTTGATTGTCTAGACTTTTTTTATTTGTTTTTTCTTTAATATATATATATATAATTTTTTCTTTTTAGTTTTCAACATTCACTTCCATAAGATTCTGAGTTTTAAATTTTCTCCCCCTCCCTGATTGTCTAGTCTTAAGAAAGTGTCGGAAAAAAGGTTAACGCAGACTAAACTTTAAAAATGTGTCATGCTACATATGTATAACCAATATCAAACTGCTTGCCTTCTTGTGGGGGTGGGGAAGTAGGAGGGAGGAGAATTTGGAACTCAAAGTTTTCAAAATGAATGTTAAAAATTGTCTTTACGTGTAACTGGGGGAAAATAAAATATTAAATAAAAGCTAAAAAATTTTAAATTTTTTAAAAAAGCAATTGGGGTTAAGTAACTTGCTCAAGGTTACACAGCCAGGTGTTTCTGGGTGGGTGCTAAGTGACTGAGCCCGGATTCGATCCCAGGTCATCCCGACACTGGGGTCGGTGCTCTTACTGTGCTACCTGGCTGCCCCTAAATTTTTTTAAAAGTGTGTCTTGCATACTCCCCTCCCCTCCCCCTCCAAGAGCTGGTTGTAAAACATTTATCAGCACAACCTGTACCTGACAGAATTTTCATAATTTCTTATGGCACAGAAACATTCTGCCACGTTCATATACCATAATTTGTTTAACTATTCTCTAATAAGACACCCTCTTAATTTCCCTTTCTGAGCTATCACAAAAAGAGTTGTATAATTTTTTTTTATATTTAGATTATTTTCCTCTTTTTTTCATTACTTTCACATGACACTAATAGGAGACAATTGCAAAGCCCAGGAGAAAAAGGTGACATGGGCCAAGGGGGATTGGTTATGTGAATGAAGAGAATGGGAAAGATACAAGAGATGTGGGAAGGGCCCAATCTATTGATGGATTGGCTGTATGGGGTGAGGAACAGTGAGTAACTGTAGCCAGAAAATGAATTAACTCTCTGTGCACACCCTTTTACACAGCAGATTGTGGCAGACAAATGTGGTCAGGAGTCTCTGGGCCATGAGAAATGAGGAATGGTTAATTTCAGAAGAAGCTGAAAAGACTTTTATGAACTGATGCAGAGTGAAGTAAGTAGAACTAGAAGCACATTTCACACAACGATAACAGCAACAACTTTGAAAGACTTTAGGATTCTGATCAAGGCAATAATGAAACCAGGAGTCCAAAAAAAAAAAACAAATAAGAAACATACCACCCACCTCTTGATAAACTTAACATACAGAAAGTGACACACTTTTTCAAACACGTCTAATGTGGATTTGTTTTGCCATAATATGTAGATAAGCATTGTTTTTTAAGATTTGTTCAATGGGGAGCAGGAGGCGGTGGGAGGGACAGGCTAATAAAAATAATTTTTATTTTAAAAACAAAAATGAAGATAAAGAGAGAGTGAGTATCTGAAGATGCCACCAAGATTGTGAACGTGGGTAATTGGGAGAGTGCTGGTGTTCCAGGCAAGGAGCACAGTCTGAAAAGGCATGGAAGTGGGAGGTGTAATCTTATATAAAGAGAACAGCAAATAGGTCAGTTTCACTTGAATATGGAATGAGTGAAGGAGAATAATGTAAGTCTAGAAAGATAAGCTAGAGCCAGATTATAAAGGTTTTAAATATGGAAGAGAGGCATGTGTGTTTTTAACTTAGAGGTAATATGGGACCACTGAAGCTTCATGAGGAAAGGAGTGACATGGTCAGATTCATGCTTTAGGAATATCAATTTGGCAGCTGTACAGAGGATGAATTAGAATATGGGTCCTTAACCTCAAGGAATGTGAATTTGTTTCTGTTCAAAATTTTGTTAACTATTTCAATATAATTGGTTTACTTTACAGTTCAATGTGTTGTGTTTTTTTGTGTCTAAAAACCTTATTCTGGGAAGAGATCCATAGACTTTTCAAGTCTGCCAAAGGGGCCCAGTACATGAAAAAGGTTAAGAACACCTGGATTAGAAAACAAAAAGACTGAAAATGCTTGCTTATTCTTCTTTGACAGCCTCCAACAATAGGAAAGTCATTACTCCCTGAAGCAGCACTATTCCACTGTTGGCCATTTCTATCAATGATGAAGTTTTTTCTTACACTAAGATTAAATCTAAACCTCTTGTCCCTCTACTTTGTGGGTGGAGAACAGACTTTCACACAATTGTCCTTTGAACATCTGAAGAAGGCTTTCCTGTCCTACCTCCTCCATTCCTGTCAAAGTCTTTCTTTTCTCCAGCCTTTTGAATTCAAGGAATGAGTCCTGTGGCACCTAGTCAGGGACACCTTCCCTCCAGACTGGCACCCTCACCACCAACCATCATATCTGATTCTCACAAAGCTCCTGATGCTCAAGACACCCCCCCCCCCGGCCACCTAAAGCTCAAGCATCCTAGAAATCCCTCAACTAACTCATTTCCATTACCTTCTCCTCCTGACCTTGCTCAGCCCTCCCTCACTCAAATCCAAGTCAACTGCAAGTCATGTCATCATTTCCCTGATGTCACGGTCCTCTTTGAGAATGAAGGACAAACAACAGTACCATGACCTCCTCCTCCACCCCACCACAGCTCCACTCAAAGATGGTCATTCACTTGCTGTTGCCGTCAGTCACAAGTGTTCCCATCCATGCTCGTGAACTCTGACATTTCACTATCTGCTCCCAGTCCGTGGTCCTTCCACATCGCCCTTGGTATGGCAGCTTCTAACCCCGCTTTTCATCCTTCCACCCCTCAGTTCTCTCCCCGGCCATCACTACTGCACTCTGCCCCTTTTGCTATCTTGACTCCTTGGTGAGCCGGCCAATTCTATCTACACCATCCTACTGAGGCCCTGGTCCCTCTACCCTTCCAAACCTCAGCCTTGGCTCACTCCCACCATCCACTCCCTTTGTTCCTGCTTCCATGCTGCTGAATGAAGATGGAGAAAGAAAATCATGAAATCAAGCTGATTGGGTCCACTACAAATTTCTGTTACATAACCTCTACTGGGCCCTCAGGCAATCCTTCTACACCTCCCTAATTAACTCACTCTCCCACTCTCCACAGCGCTCTTCCAAACCTTTTCATCCCTCCCCAAACCTCCCATGGCTCCTCCTCCCCCCACCCTCTCAGCTGAGAACCTTGCCTTATATTTGACAGGAAAAAAAAAAATCGAGGCCATTTGCCGAGAGCTCTGTCTTCTCCCTCCTGCCACTCTCCGATCACTCAGATGCTTTCTGCCACTGTTTCCTCCTTCATCTCTGCCTCACATGAAGAGGTGGCCCTTCTCCTTACCAAAGCAAATCCCTCTCTGTGTGATCCCATTCCAGCCCCTCTTCTCCAGCTGACTGTCCCCCCTGTCATCCCTGCTCTCTCACCAATGTTTCCTGCCTCCTTCCATCCAGCCTGAAACATACCCATCTCTCGCCCATCCTAAAAAGCCCTCACTTGCTCTGCCCATCCCTGTTAGATACTGGATTATATTCTATCTTTACCACCATCCTTTTGAGTCTAAACACTTCCAGAAGGCCATCTGCAATAAGTGCCTCTATTTCCCCTTCATCACCTTGCTCTTAACTCTTTGTGGTCTGACTTCCAACCACATCATTCCCCTGAAATGCTCTCTCCAAAGGGACCAGTGCTCCCTTAACTGCCCGATATAACGGCCCTGTCTCCACCCTTCTGGAGCCTCTGACACTGACCATCATTTTTTCTCCTCGAGACCCCCTTCTCTCTAGGTTTTGGTGACACTGCCCCTGCCTGTCTGACTGCTCATTCTCCATTTCCTTTTCTGGATACTTGTCCAGGTCATGCTCACTAACCACAGATGCCCCTCAAGGCCCCATCCTGGGCCCCCTTCTCTTCTCCATCTCTCTGATTTCACTTAGTGATCTCACCAGCTCCCATGGGTTCAATTATCTTTATGTAGATAACTCTCAGCCGACAGATCCAGACCTAACCTTTCTTCCAACCTCCTGGCTCATATCTCCAGCTGCTTATCAGACATCTGCGTCTTAAGCTCAACATGTCCAAAGGTGAACACGTTCTCTTGCCCCCGGAGCTAACTTCCCTATTACTGTATAGGGACCGCCATCCTCCCAGTCACCTGGCTCCACTGAAGCCCCATCCTTGACTCCTGTCTCTCTCACCTCCTCCCCCATATCCAATCAATTGTCAAGGCCTATCATTTCTGCCTTTGTAACATCTCTCATCTACGCCTCCTTCTCTCCTCTGACAGAGCAGGCCCTCATTTCCTCAGACCCAGACTATCTTGCTAGCCTGCTGGCAGTTCCGCTTGCCTCAGTCTCTCCCCACTTTGATCCAACCTCCATTCCGCTTTCAGATTGATCTTAAAAGGCAGATCTGACCCCAACATCCCCACAGTCAATAAACTCCAGTGGTTTCCTCTCACCTCCAGGATCAAATAGAAAACCCCGGTTAGGCATCCTTTTTACACCTTACTGCCCTCAATGTGCTCTGGGAGGCAGTGATAGGGGCCTCCTTGCTTCTCCTTGCACACAATATCCTGCCTCTCCACTCTGAGTGTCCTCATGGGTTCTCCCCCATGCCTGGAACGCTATTCCTCCTAATATCCACCTCTGGGTTTCTTTTTAGTCTCAGCTAAAGTCCCACCTTCTACAAGAAGCCTTTCCCAATCCTTCTTCATTCTAATGCCTTCCCTCTGAGATTATTCCCAATTCATCCTGTCTATATCTAGTTTGTATGTAGTTCTTTGCATATTGTCTCTCCCCTAGACGGTAAGCTCCTTGAGGGCAGGGCCTGTTGTTTTCCTTTCTTTGTATCTTCATCTCTTAGGAAGGCACACAGGAAGACTTCAATAAATGTTAGTTGACTGACTGCCAACAGCTTTGTGAGCTAGGCATGGCAGGGGCTATTATTCCCATCTTACAGATGAAAAAAAAAACACGAAGGGAACCCAGTTCTTCTGATTCCTGGAGTTTGAGAGCCCGGGGATTTCATACTAAGATTCTATTACATCACCATGCTTCTCTGAAGCTACTGACTCCTACTCTTTGGGCAGGATTATGCAGCCAGCTGAGAATTCACCTAACAGTACCACCATCCACATGATGGGAGACTTTGTCAAATGCTTAATGCAGTCAAGATATACTGCGCCTTCCCCTGAAGGGCCAACCTATTATCCCCCTCTCCCCAAATAAATCAGGGTGTCTGGACATGATTTGTCTTGAGTGAATAAACATTAGTTTGTAAAGATCACCATGCTCTCTTCTCAATGTCCATAACCACCTGCTTGAGGGTTGGATCTCGTATTTTTGCCAAGGGTCAAGTGTGTTTGGCTCTATTTTCTGGAATGCCACCTTTCCTCCCTTATTCAAGGAGGAGAACATTTACCTGTCTCCAGTCTTCCGCCACCCTTCCCATTCTTCATTCTCCACAGCTTCCCTGAGATTACAGATAGTGGGTGTGAGATCACATCATCGAATTCCTTCAGCATGCTGGGACATAATTTGTCTGGGTCTGGAGGCACGAACTCATTTAGAAGAGTTAAACGCTCCCTTCCTATCTCATCGCCTATCTTAGGCTGCAATTCCCTTTGAATGATGTTTGTTCTCCCCTTTTCCATCTAAAGCTGTTCTCCTTGTTGGGAAAACAGAAACAAAATGTGAGTAGAATAGTTCTGCTTTCTCTCCTTAGTGGGCTCATATTATTCCACCCATGGGGCAACGAGAGCTCTGGACCTGGACTCAGGAAGACCTGAGTTCAAATCCAGTCTCAGACGCTCACTAGCAGTATGACCCTCAGCAAGTCATTTAACCTTGCCTGAGCTAGAGAAGGAAATGGCAAACTGGTCCAGTATCTCTACCAAGAAAACCCCATTAAGGGGTCATGAAGAGTTGGACATAGCTGAACAACAATAACTCTACCCACCCCAAAACAACAGGTCAAGCTGTTCCCTGGTCTATGCTGCCTTTTCTCAGTGAGACCTGTGTGTGAAGAATTTCACGCTGAGCTCACTCACTCAGTCATTCTTTCTACATACAGCAAATTCCTCCTATGTGCAAGACAGCATGCTTAGACACAGGGTAGACAGTCGTTGCATCTCTTGATACACTTAGTAAGTGCCTACTGAGGGCCAGGCACCGCTCTAAGAGCTAAGCATATAAAGAAGGGTAAAAATGGTTCCTGGTCTCGAGGAGCTTCTGGACATCTGGACAGAGGTGTGCTCACAGCTGTGCCAAGGTTTCTGTTCTACAAGGGAGTCAGGGTGGGAAAGCAACGATACAAGCAGGGTGGCAATGGGGGGTAGTTGGAGTCGCCAGGGCTCTGCTGGTGGTTGTCACAGTGCTGGGCAAGGTTCGTGCCATCAGCCAGTTGTCTGGCTTTACCTGGCCCCAGGCAAACGCAAGGAAGAGGAAGAGAAGCCCTAGTCTGCTGGCAGCCAGGCTATCTGGTATCCTTTCCCTCTGAAGCCTGAAATCAATGGGATAGACACATTTGGGAGGAGATGAGAAAGACCAAGCTGGACTTGACAACCTCTCCTCCTTACAATCAGCTTAAACCCCTGTACATTCTGGGGACACCCCTCCGCCTCATAACAGTCTAGTGCTGGCTCCAGGGCATCCAGACTTCCCAAGGATGGCCACAGGGGCCTGCATCCCCTAGAGACAATCCCAGGGAAAATCATGGGGTTCTACATTCTCCCTCTAGCGGTAGCTCTATTTCTTCCAGGGCTGTCTCTAAGCAATGGCTCTGATCTCCTGAACCTTCGATGGGATGCTTGAGCCCTGATACCCCTTAAAGATGGCCCAGAGCCCATATGGCACACTAAGGATGACCATGGGAGGGCTCTGCTAGGGTATTCTAAAGTTTCATAGCTCAGAAATCTCTTGCTGCCATATCCTGGGGTCTCTGATCTGTCCCTGGGATCTATTCCTTCATCAGGGGAAATGGATTGTCATCCCCTGCCTGGAATACTCCTGGTCATTCTGCCTATTGATCCTTCGGGTATATGAAGCCAGGATACAGCACTAGGATGACTCAGTCTCCCTGGGCTTACAGAACATAGCTGGACCAGCCTGTCTCCTGGGGCTGTGATCTAGCCCCAGGCCAAACTCTCTGAGCCATATGCCACCAAAACACCTCTCACCCTCTCATCCCTAATCCTGAATCCCAAGCTGAGTCTTCCCTTTCCAGACCCCTTTCTTCTTCCTCCTCCTTCTTTTCCTCCTCCCAACCTAAGAGAGTACCTGCGTAGGAAGGACTTTATTTACAAGAGAAGAATAAAGTTATAATTTACAGTTATAACAGGGGACAAGCCTACTCAGAGTATGATGAAATAATCTGCCCAATACAATGGCAGGAGAGCTCCCCCACTTACCAAACCTGCCTAGATACCCATTTCCCAGGCCCTCCTGCGAGGTCCTGCCACGTGCCAAACTCAGTGTGAGTCAACAGCATGAAACAGCAGCCAGAGATGGAAGTATGACCTTGGGCTGTTTGCACAGCCATAACGTCTGCATCAGGGAAGGTGAGGATCCCATTGTCAAGTCGAGTCAACAAGCCTTTAATAATGCTTGCTATGCGCTGGGCACTGTGCTAAGTACTAGGGATACAAAAGAAGGCAAAAAAAAACCCCAGTCCCAACTCTCCAGGAACCCACAGTATAATGGGAGAGACAACACGCAAACAACTATGTTGTTTGGTTGTTTTTGACTCTGTGACTTCATTTGAGGGTTTCTTGGCAAAAATACTGGAGTGGTTTGCCATTTCCTTCTCCAGTTCATTTTACAGATGATGAAACTGAGGCAAACGGGGTGAAGTGACTTGCCCAAGGTCACACAGCTAGCAAGTGTCTGAAGCTGGATTTGAACTCATAAAGATCAGTCTTCCTGACTCTAAGCCCTATACTCTATCCACTACACCACCTAGCTGCCCAACAACTATGTACAAATATAATACAAGTAGGATACACTGGAGATTATAAAGGCAGTAAGATCAAGAAGGCCTGGGAAAGGCTTCCTACAGAAGGTGGGATTTCAGTTGGAACTTGGAGGAAGCTAGGAGATAAGGGAGGAGATGAGAAAGACCTTCAGGTACAGATGGAGGAGAGAGCCAGAGACAATGCCTGGAGTGGAGAGGAGTGCTGGGTTCAAGGAACAGCAAGGAGGCCCGCGTTCCTAGACCACGGAGTACAAAAGTGGGAGGAAGGTAGGAAAAGACTGGAGAGGCAAGAAGAGGGGCAGGTTATTAAGAAGGGCTTTAAATGTCAAACAAAGGATCTGATATTTAAGCCTGGAGGTCATAGGAAGCCACTGGAGTTCACTGAATAATAATGAATGAGAGTTAATAAGTAATAAATTATTCATAATAAATGATTACTGACTGACTGAATAGGAGAGTGATGTGGTCAGCCCTGTGCTTTCATAAGATCATTTTGGCAGCTGAGTAGAGAGGGACGGAAGTGGGGAGAACCGGAGGCAGGCAGGCCCATCAGAAGATCAATGCTGTCATAACCGTTCACTGCCCTTACAACTGTGGAGTTCAGTTCAGGGAGCCACATTTTTGGAAGGAAATTGATAAACTGGAGCGTGAAAACAGGAAGGTGAACAGGATGGGTCCATCGGTCAACAAGTCTTTGTTAAGCCCCTACTGTATGCCTGGTGCTATAGAAACAAAGAAAGGCAAAAACATGGTCCCTGCCCTCAGGTGCTTGGATCATGCCGCATGACCAGATGAATGACCTTAGGCTGAAGGAGAGAAGCCTCAGGGGAGATATTAGGACCTCAGAAGTCACCTTATTGAACATTTTTGTTTTATAGAGAAGGTAAATAAGGCCCAGAGAGGAGAAGTAACTTCTTTCAAGTCATACAAGTGACCAGCAGAGAGAATTTTCTCCAAAGCCATCATTCTTTCCATAATTGATATCTTCAAGTGGCTATGGAAGAGGAACCAGTGCTTGCTTTTGGCTGGGGAGGTCTTGCTTTTGGCCTTAGAACAGTGGGAGGCAGGGTCGTCCAGTGGAAAGAGCCTTGGACCCACTTTCACATGCTAATCTGACACATCCTGTCTGGAGCCGGGTGTGGGGCACTGGGCTTCTCTGGCCTCCTTTTCTGAAGTGCCTCCGAGGTGCCTCCTGATCTAGATCTAGGAAAACTGAAGATTCTGCTCAGGCCATACCTTGTGCCTATCTTGTGTACACACCTAATACAGGTACATGATGGAATCGAGGCAGTCAGGTGGCGCCTCGTACACAGAACCCAGGTCCTGGAGTCTGGAAGACCCGTGTTCAGATCCCACCTCAAACACTCACTAACTATAGGGGTTTAACCCTGGGCAAGTCCCCTAATCACTGTCTGCCTCAGTTTCCTAAACTGTGAGATAGGAATCATAACAGCATCTACCTCGTGAGATATTTGTAAGACGTGCTTAGCACAGTGCCCAGCACATAGTAGCTATTGTTGTTGTGAGGAAGAGGAGGAGGAGGAGAAATGGGAGGGGGAGAAGGAGGAAGAGAAGGAAAAGCGGAGGAAGAAGAGGAGGAGGAAGAGGAGAAAAAGAAGAGGAAGAAGAGGAGGAGGAGGAAGAGGAAGAAGAGGAGAAAGGGGAGGAGGATGAAGAGGAGAAGGAGGAAGTGAAGGAGGAAGGGGAGGAAGAAAAGGAGGAAGAAGAGGAGGAGAAGGATGGAAACTCCTCTCAGGGCAGGACTAGGTCACTTTTGTCTTTGTATTTCTGGTGCCTAGACCAGAGTCTGGCACAAAGTAGGTGCTTGATAAAGAATTGATTGATCCTTCCAGCCTGGCAATTCCTCTGGTCAAGGAGTACCCACTCCCCAATCCAGTGACATCTCACCTGGCTGAGGGTGAGCCTGGGATGACTCCAAAGATACATGAGCCTGACCCGCCCTGAGTATGCTCTTGAGAAAGGGAAATGTCCTTCTTACTCAAGGTCCACAAAGGGTTCTGACTTGACCTTAAGGATCAGAATGGGTCAGGCAGCTGGTGGCACAGCAAATAGAGAACTGGGCCTAGAGTCGGGAAGACCTGAGTTCAGATCTAGCTTCAGACACATGCTAGCTGTGTGACCCTGGGCAAGTCACTTAACTACTGTCTGCCTCAGTTTCCCTATTGGTACATGGGGATGTAATGGGAATGTAAATTTTTAAGATCTTCCCTGCCCCTAGGCTAAAGTGCACCTGGAGCCTGGGGTGGGAGGCTTGTTTTTCAGTAGATACTTTTTGATTGGCCAGTGGGTCCAGAAGGTTGTTACATTCTCTGAGCCAGGAGAAGGCTATATAAACCCTGATTTGAGGCTTTGTTTTGGGGCTCACTTTGAGAAGTGTTCTGTGATTTGATCAGATGAGACTCTGGGAAGTGGTTGTTGAGAGCCCCCCGGCTTTGAAAAACCCAGATCTTGATTTGGTATGGATGTCATGGTTGGACAGTTTGGAAACTTGTCTACTTGATCTGTTTCTCTGTCTTGATAATTCTGTCTGTATACTCTTTAGTTCGGGGTGCTGACCTTTTTCCCCTGAACTAGGTAAAAGATACATATTTGACTGATTAAAGTAAGCTTGTTAACCCATTTTGAGTTGCTTTCCTTTATCAAAGCAAATCTAAGAACCTGTGTTGGCAGCCACCCTGGGGACGCTTGGGGTGCTTGCTGCTACAGGAGATCATAACAGCACCCACTTCCCTGGATTGTTGTGAGGATCAACTGAGATAATATTTGTAAAATGATTAGCCTAGTGCTTGGCACAAAATAGGCACTTTATAAATGCCACCTTGCTACCCACCCTTCTTCCTCCCTCTCTTCTTCCCTCCCTCTCTCCTTTCTTTCCTCCCTCCCTTCCTCTCTTTCTTCTTCCCTCCTTTCTTTCCTCCCTCCCTCCCTCCTTTCCTTCCTTCCTCCTTTCCTTCCTTTCTTCTTTCCTCCCTTGCTCCCTTCCTTCTAGACTAAACCTATAGGATCATGCCACATAAAAAGTTCTGCAGTCAATAGACTGGCTTAGACTAGAAATGAAGTGGCACCCAGCCTGAGACTTTTATTCATGCTTCTAATGACCTCCCCTTGGTGTTTTATTTCAGAATTAGTATCTTTTTATTGCCCTCAAAGACAAGTCCTAGAAAATTGTCTCTAGTCGCCATTTATGACTAAAGATGGGGGAGAGAAGGGACAGTGAGGGTAAAGGGCAGACTCAGGTATCCAATGAGGATGGCAGGGGTCAGAGAAGAGAGGAGTTAATTAGGGATCATGGTTGGCAGTGTTCCAAGCCCAGGGACCATGCAGGCTCAGGGGGCTCCCAGCATGCCCAGGAAGTCAGGAGGATTGAAAGCTCTGAAGCCAAAGGTCTCTTGGAGTGGCTCCAAGGAGAAGCTAAAACAGGGGGATGTTGACCCAGTTTAATGAGGCTTAAAGTCCTACCCTGGATCCTTCGGATCCTTTCTGGAAGGTTTTCATCTTTGGTGATGTGCTGAGCTGATGGCCCATTTCCGTCTGCACTCTCTGCCACCCCTGCCCAGATTCCTGAGGTCCCCAAATCCCCTGTGGCTCTCCTGGCCTGAGTGAGAAATTAAATCCTGTCTTCTTCTAATCCCAATGGGACAAGATCAGAGAGGAGTAAATGAGAGAATGTCTCTCCACATTTACAAACGTGACTGCCATAAGCTGGTGCCTTATCTTGCTCTGAATTTCCCAGAAAAGTCATCGTTTTTTTATTAACCCAGCTGCCTTTCCTTGGGGGAATGAAGGGTTTTTATTCTTGTTGCTTGAGACAGGAGACCTGGGAACCCAGATGCAGTGTGCTGTGGGAAGGGCTGCCAGTGGCAACACTGGCACCTTGAGGGGCTTTGCCAGGGTATCACAGAATATCAGAGCAAGGAAAGAACATGGGTGAATATCTGGTCCTCCCCCCTTATTTTGCAGATTTGTTTTTGCTTTGTTTGACTTTTATGTTCTTTATTAAATTGGTGATAGGAGTAAATTCATCTCAACAAGTGTCCACTGTGTGCCAAGCATTGGAGATATATCCCCTGCTTTCAAAGAGTGTATTCTATAGTTTGGGACTAAAATAATTTAGCTCCTCTAAAATACATCCTTTCTGAATGTGTACAGTTTTTCTTTTCCTTGTAAATAAGCCATAGAAAATGTACTCTTTGGGTATGGAGCATGCAGAAATAGTAGGGAGGACAGAAAGAGTAACCTAAGGCAAGAGGTCTTTGGGATCCCCTTACGGTGGTGTCAGCAGCAGAAGGGAGGGCTGGGTAATGAGGGACCGGCTGCAGGAAGATCTCTGAGCTTAAGGAGCTAAGAGGTCTCAGGTGAAAGGAAGGTCAGGAGGAGATTTGAGCAACCTTAGAGAGTAGGAAAAGGTCAAATCAGTAATAATTAAAGAAATGTAAATTAAATTATCTCTGAGTTTTCACCTCTGGTTGACAAAGATGACAAAAATGACAATTAGTGGAGGAACTACAGGAAAATAAACACACCGATACATTGTTGGTGAAGCCGTTGTTGAATTTCTTGGCATTCTGGAATTTATAAATTGATCATTAATTAATATTAATAAATTTATTAATTAATAAAATAATAATGATAATAAAAGAATTTATGTAGTGCTTTAAGGGTTGTACAGTGCTTTATAAATATTTTATTTCATTTTATCAAATTTGGAACTATCCCCCCCCCCAAAAAAAAGCTAATCTAAAATCCTAAAACTAAACTAAAAACCCTTTGACCCAGGGATACTACCTACTACTTGGCCTATATCCTAAAGAGGTCAAAAAAAGATGAAAAAGACCATGTAAGAAAGGACCGTGCTATTATTTATAGCAACTCTTTTGGTCATAGTGAAAAAAGGGCAACTGGAAACTGAGGGTGCCCATCTATTGAGGAACAGAGAAACAAATTATGGTATATGGATATAATAGAATGCTACTGTGTACACTATTAGAAATGATGAAATGAGAGTTTGCAAGAAAACTAGGAAGACCTGTACGAACTGATGCAGAATGAAGTGAGCAGAATCATAAAATAATTTGTACAATAACAACAACATCATAAAGAAAAATACCTTTGAAAGGCAACAAAACCCTGATCGATGCAATGAGAAATCACCATTTCAGAGGACCAAGGCTGAGGCATGTCATCTGCCTCCTGTCACTGAGTTAATAGACTTAAGGTCAAAAGTGACCCGGACATTTTTGGACATGGTCAGTACTGGAATCTATTTTTCTTTACTATGCATAATTATTATGATGGTTTTCTTTCTTTTGTTCAAGGGGAAAAGATGAGAAGAAAAAAATGAATGCTTGTTAACTGGAAAAAAAATGATTAAAAAAAATTTTTAACAAAGTAAGGAAAGGTGAAAGTCCAAGGGTCAAAGACAAAGGTCTCTGGGTAAACCCCAGGGAAGAGCTGGAATCCCTGAGGAGCTAACCCAGATAAGCAAAGCCTCAAACCCATATCTTACATCTCTCCCCTCACAAGATCCCTGTTGGGAAAGTCAGATCAGGATTATTATCCCCATTATACAGAGGAGTTCAGAGAAGGGAAGATGTCTGCCCAAGGCCAAAGAGCTGGTGAGCCAGCTATCAGCCCCATGTTAGGGTATCTGCTGCCTGGTACTACAGGAGGAAAGAGCACTGGTGGTGGAGCTCAGAAGAGCTGGGTTCAAGTCCCGGCACAAAGACTGATTAGCCATGTGACCACCTTGTGCAGCCTGTAAAATGGGAATGATGGTTATCTGCATGACTTAACAGTAAGGAAAGCAAATTGTGAATCTCAAAGTGCTAATTACCTAAATGTCATGATGTTATTATGGGGAAGTCCTGCTGGGTGGTCAATCCACACCCCTGGATGGGAGAGGTCATGACCACAAAGTTCTGGCTATCGTTAACGTCAATCCTACTCCTGGGGATTTCTGTCTATACCTCTACCCATATATTCCAGAAGGAGACTTCCTAGAAGGTGAGAATGAGGTTCTGTCCCTCCTAGGAAGCTCCATAGGCAGAGCACTGTAAGCGCTGTAAGTCTAGTAAGATCTGAGTTCAGGGGGCAGCTAGGTGACGCAGTGAATAGAGCTCCAGCCCTGGAGTAAGGAGGACCTGAGTTCAAATCCAGCCTTAGACACTTAACACAAAAACTAGCCTGTTACCTTGGGCAAGTCACTTAACCCCAATTGACCTCCAAAAAGCAAAAAAAAAAAAAAAGATCTGAGTTCAAATCCAGCCTCAGACACTTAGTAGCTATGTGACCCTGGGCAAGTCACTTAGCCTCTGTTTGCCTCAGTTTTCTCAATTGTAAAATAGGGATCATAACAGCACTTTCCTCCCAGGGTTGTTGTGATGATCAAATGAAATAATATTTGAAAAGCACTTAGCACAGTGGCTGGCACATAGTGCTATGTAAATGTGAGTTATTATACTTACTGTTAAATGAGATAATATTTATAAAGCATTTAATACAATACCTGGCACACAGTTGGTATTTAATAAATGTATATTCCCCTTCTCACCTCCCCTACACATAGGAGACACTAATCGGAGCTGCCATTTCCTTCCCTGGAATTCTTTTAGAATCTTTTTGTTTGCTTTATTTTGGTTTAAGGAGGCAATTGAGGTTAAGTGACTTGCCCAGAGCCACACAAGAATCTCACAGAATCTTCTAGGTCCTCTGGCACAATCATGAATTGGAGCACAAGCTTCTGGCCCTGTTTCACTGGCAGGCAGGAAGACAAATGAAGTAACTCCCAGAAAATTCTGGGATGGGCCAACAAGCAAAGGTAAAGTAACTACATTTAGGTTCAAAAAATCAATTGCACAAGTACAGAATGGAAAAGCTGTAGCTTGGTCCAAGGACACATGAAAAAGGTCTCAGCTGATTCACCAGCTCAATATGGGTCAACAGTGTGATGCAGCTGCTAAAAAAAAGGTGATATGATCTTAGGCTATATTAATAGAAGTCTAATATCCAGGGGAGAAAAGGAGAGAACAGTCCCATGGTCCTATCATGCTAGTCCTGACATTTACTCGCTATTGGAAGGTGGGTAAATCACTTAACCTAAGCTGCTGTTCTCATCTATAAAACAGAAATAATAATATTTGTACCACCCATCTCAGAGGATGGGTGTAGGAAAGGTGTTACTCTCTATTTCCTCCACCCTGCCACTCCAGCCAAGCTAAATGACTCATGGTTCCCCAAATTTGGCCCACACTCCCCCACCGCCATGTCTTTGTTCTCACTGTTCCTAGAAGGCTCTCTCTTCTCATTTCAGCCTGTACAAATCCTCTCCATCCTTCTCCACAAAGCCCTCCCTTATCTTCTTGACTGAAAGTGGACCTGATGGGGTCTCCCCTCCTTCAGGGCAGGCTGGGTCCTACAGCTCACCCCTGCCTGCCTCAAGGAAAACACATCACAGAGGCAGTTGGTAATACCAGTAAAGAACTTAGGAAGGGAAGGGAGGAGGGGAAACACAAATTATGAATGAGGAGGTGGAGGCAGAATTCCCCTGCCCCAGGCAGCAGCGTGCCACCTTCTCACAGCTGGCACCAGACGCCAATTCCCCAGTAACTAAAGGTCGGAAAGCAAGAACTATGGGATCTGCTCCCCTACCAAGTGATGGGTACCCCAGCTGGGACTGCCAGCCTCCTGCTGCCATTCCCAGGGCTCCATCCCTGTCAGCGGGACCCCATCCCCCCCCCACCCGTCTGCCTGTCCTAAGGCCCCAGCACCTGCCCCACCCAGAGCACCCAAGCCTACACAGGGTGCCGCCCCCCCCCCCCTACCCTTCCTGTTCCCTCCCCCCCCCCCCCCCCACTTAACAGATTGCAGCAGCAAGATGGTACAAATTTATAGCTCAACTCACCAAAAATAACAAGAGATCTATCAAAGGCAGTTTGCGTGAAATTAACAGGCACCCAGACCCTCTTGTCAAACTCAGGCTCGGCACTGAGGCAGGCCGGGGAGTCAGTGCTGCTCTGTCACCTGCCCCCCTCTCCTCTACCAGCTTTCATCCACTCCCCCCACCACCTCCTCCGGTTCTCCGCTCCCCCACCCTCCTTTCGTCCTGCTACGGCTGCTTCCCATCTCATCTCTCTTCTCCCTGCCAGGCCTGCTCTCCCTCCCCTCTGGCTTCCCTGCTCCACCCTCCTGCCTCTCCTGATCAAGGCCTCGCCCCTGCCCGCAGCCTCCCCAGGAAAACCCAGGGGGCTCCCAGCCTACACCCTGGGCATGTCCCTCCTCATCCAGGCTGGGAGATGCCAGAGCTCTGCCAGGAGGGGTAGTCAGGATGAACAGTGCCTGGCCACCACCTTCCAACTCAGGGGTAGTGCAAAGACCACTAAATTCCCAAGGCCTGAGCCCGCAGGCTGGTCCTACTAGTTAGACAACAGTCAGGAAGTCACTCTGGCCCTCAGAGCCTCAGTTTCCTTCTGGGTGTCATGGGGGGATGAGGTGGGGATTGAATCCCTAAGGTCCCCCTTCCAGCTCCAATGCCTATAATCCCTATGACCAAACTCACAGCTGCCCTTACTAGGCATCTACTGGTCAGAGCATCAGGAGATGGAGCTGTTCCCAGGAAGCTGGGCACACATACACACACACGTGCACACATGCATGCATACACTCACACACGTGCACATACATACACACACGCACACACACGTACTCACACACATACATGCACACACACGCACACACACACACATGCATGCGCGCGCTCAGCTATCACAGTAAAGTGTTTCCCTGTGCCACTGACTCCCACCATCGTCATTCTGATCTCCAGAAAACCCTGCTCCTTTTGCTGCCCTTCCGCCTCTCTGGGCAGGCAGGACCTTATCCCTGGCTCCACAGCATTAGAGCTTCTGGTGACAAAGGGTGAACACCAGAGGGCTGGAGGTTAGAGGACAGGGTCAGGGTCTCTCTCTCCTCTCCTCCCGCTTCCTCCCAGCTCCTGGGCCAAGCGTAGAAAATCGGAGTTGTTTCCCTGCTACCCACCCGCCTTCTCTCTCCCATCCCCACATATTCCTGATCGCAATCTGTCCGCTGCAAAATGCCAGCCCGTCTCCCTGCTGCCGATACAGCCATCCAGCTGGCCTGGCACAGAGGGGGTGGGGGAAGGAGTGCGGGAGAGGCCAAATGCTTGGCACCAATGGCACTGCCGTGTAGGCACGGTCCTCTCCAGGCCCTGGCGGTGGCACTGGCCCCAGAGACACTCCCTGCCACGGAGAACAAACCGCGCTGAGCGCCTGCTTTCCCTGCTAATTGGCACTAATCTGTCCAATGATGGTCCTAGGCAGAGCAGGAGGCAACAGAAGGGAAGGCCGCCTCCCCCCACACCCACGAGCCACAGTGCACTATAGCAACCACCGTGCCCTCCTGGAGTGCAAGGCTGCCTACAGGCCCCTCTCCCACCAAGAGAGCCAAGCCAGAGCCTCCCAGTGCCCGCTGGTGATGACGACCACCTGCGCTTCTCCCAGAGGCCCGCCTTCATGGGCGACAACCTCTAAGAAATGCCATGTGGATGAGAAATGACTTGGGGTAGGATGACGCCAAGAGCAGGGAGGGTTATCCCCACCATGCCACGAGATACAATCTCATGATTTTAACTGTCAGAGATAACTGACAGGTGAAGGACCCCATGAGCATCAGGTCTATTGCCATGGTCTGGGGTCTCAGTTCTAAAGCTGTACCCTCCATGTGAATATCCCTCAAAGTCACCGTTCCGATCATCTTTGGCTCTCTGTTGTTGGAACTGGGGAGGACAGGCCTTCCAGGGTGCTCCACCCCATCCCAGCCCCCAATGTTTCCTGGCTCTCAAAGTCACCAGGGCGACGGACCAAATCCTGCTTCCGGCTTCACAACAACCCGCCATCCCCTGGCAGAGTGCCCTGGATGGCACAGTGCCTGGATGGTGTCCGCCTGTGTGGGCAGAGCCTCCCTCTCTGACCACTCCATAGACCGAGAGGAAAACCAGACAGGAATATCTTCTCCTTCAAGTATAAGGGAAACTGAGGGGGGGAACGGCTCTCCCCATCAACCTCCCCACCCAGTTCCTTGCTTCCTTCCCCAAAGCCACGTGCACCTTGCTATGTGCCCTGGAGGAGAGCAGAGAGAGTAATAAAAACACTGGATATATGGCTCCACTCTCCTTGGTTATGTTCAACAAAGAAACGAAATTCAATTTCCTCCTGAAGGCCCTAAATCTGAGGTCCCATCCCCCCCAGGTTTCCTGCTCACAGTAAGCATCTAAAATCTTCCCAGTGTTGCCCCCATCTCCCTGATCTGGTCCAGCCACACTAACCCAGGCCTCGAGGACCTGGGACTGTTACTTGGCTGGCAGGCTTTATCAGCATTAGGGCCCTGCCCCCATGGGCCGGGGGATGGGGGATCCGGTAACACAGAACCCCAAACTTCCTCTGGAATGGTGACAGGGAGAGGTTAACTGGAAACTCCGACGCTCCCTCCCAGTCCCTAGGCCAGAGGAGGAGGTAAGCACAATCCCCTTGCCCAAGATACCAGATAACTATTTTTAAATAGTTTTCACATATATGATCTTGAGCATGGTATTTTCTCCCAAAAGACAGAAGAGGAAAGTGAGGCTTGTATAGGTCCTAGGCTTTGGAAGGGACCACAAAGCCCGCTCCCCCCCCTTACTTTACAGAGGAAGAAACATGCCCAGAAAGGGATGGAAATTACCAAAGGTCACGTGAACAGAATTAGGGGCTGGAACCCAGGACTCCTGAGCCCCAGATCTCAGGCTTTCTCCATCAGGGTAAGGGGCAGAGGAGAGAGGAGAAAGCAGCCACAGCCCACCTGGACAAGGGAATCCAGGATGGGGAGGAGGGAAAACCTAGGGTCTTGGGTGGGCGAGAGATACAGAGAGGGTCATGCCCTGCACACCCATCACTGCACATCCCATTCCTCACATCCTGCTGATCCCTCCTAAAAGGCTCAGTCAAGGCTGCCTTGGGGACTGGGGACAATTCACAGGAGCAGAGAAGCCTGGAAAAAGAAAGGGAAGGGAGGGGAGGAGAGGGGGTGCCCACAGCAAAACCCTGACTCAGCAGCCCAGAGGGAGCTGCTGCTCCAAGCCCTCTGCACTGAGAGAGTAGGATGCCTGGGTCCCCATGCAGATGAGGGCTTCTGCCTGAGGGGTACAGAGGCCCAGAGCTTTCCTCAGGGTGTGGGAAGAGGGGTGATGCTCTGGACTTTGGGAGGTCCTGGGCAACTGCCAAATGCCTTGGGACTCATGTGTAGGTGGGTGTGCTGAGCTCACCCCCTCCTCCTCCCTGTTAGATTGCCTCTGATGTCAGCCTAGAGACAGATGTGTGGGACAGGACGGATCTGGGGTGACACAGTACAGCTGACTCCCCCAGGCCCTGGGCCCTTGCCATCCAAGGGGTCTGTTCTCAGATCCAGCTGAGAAGTTTGGAAAGCTTGGAACAAAGGAGAGTCAGCATTAACCTCTGGTGAAGGGAGTAGGGATGCTCTGGGGGCCGGACATGTTGGTGCCAGTCAGCAAAAAGCCCCTGAGCCTTCCTCAGCCCTGACCCTGCCCAGAACTACAGGCCCGACAACATGGGACTGAGAGGAGGCAGAAACGGAAAGGGGCCTGGACTCAGATGCACTCAGTCTCCCCCATGGGCACCAGGAGGATTCACCCAGGACCCAGGATCCTGGCTCATTCCAACTCTGTGTGGCCCCTCTGCTACCCTTGTCTCTGATCGAGATCACTCTCCCTCCCTCCTTCCCTCTCTCTTTCTTTTTTCTCCTTTTCTGTCTGCCTCTCTCTCCTTTTCCCCCTCTCTCTCTCCCTCCTTCTCTTTCCCTCTCCTCTCTCCTTCTCTCCTTTCTCTCTCTGTTCCTCTCTTTTCCCTCTCTCTCTCTCTTTCTCTCTCTCACTCCCTCTCCCTCTCTCCCTCTCTCTCCTCCCCCTCTTCTCCCTCTCTTTCTTCCTCTCCCTCGTCCCCTCTCCTCTCTCTCCTCCTCTCCTTTCTCTTTCTCTCTCTCTT
>NW_027187338.1:9012057-9015721 GCF_028583685.1 Petaurus breviceps papuanus
TCCTCTCCCTCTTCCCCTCTCCTCTCCCTCCTTCCCCTCTCCTTCCCCTCTCCTCTCCTTCTCCTCTCCTTTCTCTCTCTTTCTGTTTCTCCCCCCCACCACCTTCCTTCATTTCTCCTCAGTTTCTCTTCAGCCCTCTTTTCCATATGTGCTTTACCTTCCCCTCCTCATTTGTCCTCCTTCACTACCCAGACTTCAGGCTCCCCTGCTTTCTCCCTTTCCTTACTGCCACATCCATCAGCCATCCCTTCTCTCCCTCTGCCTTAGTCTTCTTCTCTGGCCAGATCTATTCCTGACCCCTCTTGTCTCATCTCCCCTCCTCCTTATGTCCCAGTCCCCACCTGCTCCTCTCTCTCTGCCTTGGTCTCCCCACCTCCTCTCTCCTCTATGCTCTAGTCTACCCCATTCTTCTCTCCATGTACCCTCATCTCCATTTTACCTTAGTCTCCCTTAGTCTTACCTCAGTCTTCTCTCTGAGCCCCCGTCTTGCCCCCACATTCCTCTCTCTGTGCCCCAGTCCCCCTCCACATACACTTCTCTCTACCTGCCTCAGTTTCTCTCTAATCCCTTCTCTGCACCTCAATCTTTCTTGATCCATCCTTTCCCATGGAGGAGTTAACAGGGTTACCAACCAGTCTGTAGGGCCACAAGCCAAAAAGGCCCTGGGGAGGGTTTCTGCCCCAGGAGCCCGTATGCCCAGAGGCTTGCACGTGTGCCAGTCTCACTCCCTCCGCCAGACCCTGGAGCTCCCGTCTCCAGGGCCTGGAAGCAGACTCACCATATCTTATCTCGGGCGGGAAGAGGTCATTGCTGCCGCCTGCGTGTAGGTCGGCGTCCGCGGGCGGGCTCCCCGGCACCAGGGCATTGGAGAGGGTCTGGCTGCCGGGCGGCGCAGGAGCAGTGGCTGGGGGGCCCGGGGGCGCAGCCTCCTCGCCCTGGCAGCTGCAGCCCGGCTGGGAGATGCCGCAGGCCCGGCCCGCGGCTCGCCCGCACTCCTGGCCCCAGCGGCACAGCACCCCGCAGGTGAACTGGCTGGAATTGTTATTGTTGATAAGCAGCACCTCGACAAATCGGAACTCCAGGGCCGAGGGCGCCAGCAAGCGTGGCGCCTCCCAGGGCTCAGCCGTCAGGCAGAGCTGCACAAAGTTCTTGTCAAAATGAAGGAAGGTGTAGGGGTTGGAGCCCTGGCACAGCTCCAGGCCGCCTCCCACCTCCTCCTCCTCCTGTCGCAGTCCGGCCCGGGCCGCCGCCGCGGCCTCCTGCGCCTGTGCCTGCTCCGGCTCGGGCTCCGGCTCCCGCTCTGGATCCCGCTCCGGCTCCCGCTCCGGATCCCTCTCCGGCTCCTGCTCCGGCGCCTGGCGGAGGCAGGTGAAGTTAGCCAGGTAATGATCCAAGGGCAGCAGCCTGGGCGAGAAGTGGGCGCACACCTGGTCCTGGCGGTTGAAACGCAAGTAGAGAGAGTACTTGGTGGGGTCTGGGTTCTCCAGGGTCCAGGAGCAGCCCGAGGCGATGGTGGGAAAGAGGTCCTGAAGGGAGAAAGCCCCGTAGAGGACTCCCGAGGCCAAGGCCGAGCAGGCGCTGGGGGCAGGGTCAAAGGCCGCGGCGAGGCGCAGAGACAGAATCGCAGACAGTAAGAGGGGACAGGCCGGGGTCATCCTATGTCACTTGCCCTGCAAGAGATAGGAGGTCAGTGGGTCAGCATGGCGTCCAGCACCGGACTTCTGTCCCGCTCCCACCCCCTCCTACATGCGTGCACTCACACGCGCAGACACGCACACGCATGCACACACACTCACACCCTTGTCCCCACCCAGTACAGTCTCCTTATCACAGGACCCCTCTGTCTCCTCTGTCTCTATCCATCCAGCCTTTTCAGCACCAAAAGCAGCAGGAGCCTTGCCCTGGAAATGCCTCAACCCCGTTCTCTGAACTGGGGAGTCCCTAGCCCATGACACCGTGTCAAGGGTGGCCGCAGACATGCCCATTCAACTCCCGGCTCGGCTCACTCTCCCAATTTCTCCCCTTCCCCCCACCCCCATTCCGGTTCCTTTATATGCTTTATCCCCTCCCCCCCATCAGAATGTAAGCCCCTTGAGGGTAGAAACTATCTTGTTTGTTCTATTGGAACCTCCAGCTTTAGCAAAGTATCAGCACACAGTAAGCGCTCAGCAAATGTTTTATCAGTCTAGATGCCGAAATAATCTTTCTCAAGCATTGAAGTGGTCGCGTCACACTTCTGCTCAAAAATCCTCAGTGGCTCCTTATTAACTCCATATCCCTAAGTCTGATATCCATTGTACTTCTCCTTGTCATGTGCCATACATTCCAGCAGTGGGGAACCTGCAGCCTGGAGGCCACATGTGGCCCTCTAGGTCCTCGAGTGCAGCCCTTTGGCTGAATCCGGGCCTCTAGGTTTAAGTGGAGTTGGCCTTGAGGATCTGGAGGTTTGGATCTAAAGGGCCACACTTGAGCCCTAGAGGTCCACATGTGGCCTCGAGGCTGCAGGTTCCCCACCCCTATTCTAGACAAACCAGATTCCTGCGATTCCCTGGAGTACAGGGATCTGAGAGACCTTCAGTTTATATCAGCACACATTAATGAATCACATCGCTTTAGCACTTCAGAATTGAATGACTGTAGATAAATCACTTTCCCTCTCAGCCCTCACTTTCTCACTTTCTCTATCTGTCAATAAAGGTAATAATACTTGCACTGCCTGCCTCATAGGCTTGTTGGGAGGAAAGCAGTTTATAAAAGTCTCAAGTGACAACGAGATGGGATCCATTATTAAGAGAGGCAGTCACAGGATCTGAGTTGGAATTCTGGTTCTGCCCCTTTGTTACTTAACCTCTGCCTTCATTTTTTCCTCATCTCCAAAATGTGGGGGTTGGAGGGTGGGCTGCCCTTCCCTTCATCTGAAGAATAAAAGGGCTGGACCACATGGCTTCAAAGGTCCTTTCCAGCTTCCTTTCTATGATCCTATGAGCCAATGATCACCCTTCCTGCACAGAGTGAGAAACTGAGACCCAGAGAGGAGAAGGCATCTGGCCTTAGTCACCCAGCCAGACTCAACAATCTCTAAGGTTCTTTCCAGCCCTAAATCTGTGGTCCTATGACTATGATGTGCCAGACACAGTTCTAGGTGCTAGAGATAGAAAGATTTTTTTAAATGATCCTTGTCCTCAAGGAGCTTATAGTTAGATGGCACAGTGGACGGAGTGGAGTCAGGAAGACCTGAATTCAAATATTGCTTCAGATACTGACTAGCTGTGTGACCCTGGCTAAGTCACTTAACCTCTGTTTGTCTCGGTTTCCTCATTTGTAAAATGGGGATAAAAATAGCGCTTACCTGCCAGGGTTGTTGAGATAATAATTGTGTCTAGTGCATAGTAGGCACTAACATATATGTTTATGGGGTTGGACTGATGTGAAGATCAAAGAAGATATTTGCAAAGCACTTAGTACAGTGCCCGGTACATAATAAATGCTGATTGGATTGCTGTGAAGAACAAATAAGATATTTGTAAAGCATGTAACACAGTACCCAGTAGTCGCTTAATAAATGTTTACTGTATTGGACTGCTGTGAGAACCAAATAAGAGATTTGTCAGGCACTTAGCACAGTGCCCATAACAGTAGGCACTTAATAAATGCTGTTTGGATT
>NW_027187338.1:9015731-9036357 GCF_028583685.1 Petaurus breviceps papuanus
CCCCCCCCTAGAACTCCTTCCCCTCTCTCTCAGGGCCATCTCCATCAATTGTCCCTACTTCTGCCCTCTGGAGTCTATCCCTCAGACCATCAGATAGTGAAGGCTGGGTAATTCTGAGTCTCTGGATGAATCTGCTCCCTCACCTCAATCTAAAAGTATTATTGGAACTGAAATTGCTGGGGAGCTGAGAAGGATCCCAAAATGTTATCTCCTAAGCTGATTAAAGGTTGCTGCTAAGCCTCATGGCCTCCCTGCCATCCTCCTGGGATGGTTCTAGGGCCTTGCTGGCCCACACCTTCCCAGCTTCCATCAAACTCCCTACGAGTCAATGCAATGCAATGCCTACTATGTGCAAGGAAGCATGCTAGACATGGACATACAGTGAGAAAAAAATGGAATACTCCCCTCCCTCAAGGAGTTCACATTCTCCTAGAAGAGGCCTTTCCTGTCTACAGACTTCCAAATGAGCATCTCTGTTGGTAATGGGTTCTGGAAACTGAGGAGGAGAGCAATGAGTCCACTTCCCTCCATCCTCCCTCCACAGGCTCCCAGACCATTCCCCCATTACCTGCCAACAGACCTGCTTTCCAAAGTCATCCCCTCTCCCTATACAAGCGTCCATTTTCCAGAGCTTGTCATTTAGTTCGTCACAGGGACCCTGGGCTCTGACTGGTGAGAACTTACCCTGATTGTGCCTGGTCTCAGACCCTTCCCTCCCAACTCTGTCTCTGAGGACAGTAACCAAATCAATTCTACCCTGTAAGAACATGTCAATTGAGTCCCCTAGTATTCCAATCTCAGTTTTCTCTGACTTTCCTGACCAAAACATTCTCCCTTGGCCATCATTCCCCAGTGCATGTTGTCTTCCCCTATTAAAATGTAAGATATTTTATATCTGATATTTGAGGGCAGAAACTGTATTGTATTGTATTGTCTCTCCAGGTACAGTGCCTGGTACAATTGATAAGGATTCAATAAATGCTTTTCCGATCTCTGATCTTCCCAGAGCCAACTGAGTTCTCTGCATTTGAGGAAAAGAGATAACATGTTAGATGTCAGGGTAAATAACAATCAGAAAAGTTCTCAATAGGCTAAAGCCATGTCTAAACTGATGAAATTTAATAGGTATTAATGTAAAGCCCTCTGCTCAGGTTCAAAAAATCAACTGCACAAGCAAAAATCTGGAAAGATATAGCTAGACAGGAGTTTGTGTGAAAAAAGATGACCCTGGTGGGGTTAGTGGACTACAAGCTCCATATGAGTCCATGGTACGGTCTGGCCACCAAAGAAGCTAATGGGATCTTGGGCTGCATTAAGAAGGTGGGGTTTCCAGAACAAGGAGGTGACCCATCGTACCTCCATTCTGTGTGCCGGACAGACCACTTCTGGACTTTGGAGCTAGATAGGGGCACTACATTTTAGAGCAGTCATCAACAGTATGTGCCTGGAATGAGTAGGAGATTGGAAATCAAGTCACACAAAGATCGGTTGAAGGAATTAGGCCTGAAGAAAAGGGGGACATGACTTTGTTGTTCAGTCATTTTCAGTCTTGTCCTACTCTTCATGACCCCATTTGGGGTTTTCTTGGCGAAGATGCTGGAGTGTTTTCCTTCTCCAGCTCAGATGAGGAAACTGAGGCAAACAGGGTGAAGTGACTTGTTCAGAATCACACAGCTGGGAAGTGTCAGATTTGAACTCAAAAAGAAGAGTCTTCCTGACTTCAGGGCCTTGAACTCTGTCCACTGCACCATCTAGCTGCCATTTTGCTCTCTTCCAAGTATTCAAAGAGCTGACTTATGGAAAAGGGACTAAGCTCATTCCCTTTGACCTCAGAGGTAGAGCCAGGAGCAATGCAGGGGTGTGAGATGGAAGTGGGGTGCTCAAAGAGGAAAATTTAGGCTCTAGGTAAGAAAAAACTTCCTAAGAATCAATTGTCCAGCAATGGAATGGGAGATAGTGACTTCCCCATTGCCAGACATTATAAAGTCAAGCCAATAAGCATTATTAAACATTGTGCTAAATTTATATTATGTGAAGAAAGACCAAAAAAACCCCAAAACCCTGCCTTCAGGGAGCTCCTAGTCTAATGAGACAACACGCAAATAACTATGAATAAGCAATATATATTCAGGATAAGTTGGGGGTCATCTCAGAGAGAAAGCATTAGTACAAGGGAGGATGGGAAAGGCTGCGTGTAGAAGGTGGGATCTTAGCTGGGACAGGAGTGCAGAGGATACCAGGCATGGAGAAACAACATTGCCTGGGGTTGACAGTATCTCGTTCAAGTAACAGCTAAGGAAGCCGGTCCCTGGATGGAAGAGGATGTGGAGGGAAGTGAGGCCTGAGAAGCCTGAAAAGAGAGGAAGGGGCTTATAAAGAGCTTTAAAAGCCAAACAGAGGATTTCATAGTTGATCCTGGCAATAACAGGGAGCTACTGGAGTTTATTGAATGGCAGTGGGGGGGGGGGGGGGGTGAAGGTGACAGGGTCAGATCGGCACTTTAGGAGAGATATTATGAAGGCTAAGTTGACGGGATTTGGCAGGAGATTGGACATGGAGGGTGACAGTGGAGAGTTGAGGAAGAGGCCTGGATTCGCCAGGAGCCCTGTGACTGGGAGGAGAGCCAACCGTTTCATGATTGCTGTCTTAACAGCTTGACCAACTTGGGCACTTTCTTTGCCTTCTCAGACCAGGACTTGGACTGTGTCCTTTTCCCCCAAAGTGCCCTCTTCTCCTTGGGCCCCATTATTTGCCCTCTGATCACCAGCATCCCTATCCTGCTCTGTATCCAGGGGGAATAGTTGAACAATATTCTGACAACTCACTTTTGTTCAGTAGGCAACGGGATTAACCAAGGGAAGAGGAGGCCTTTAAGGTCAGCCACTTCTAGGTCTGTCCTGCTCCAAACGGACTTTCTCATTTGTTCCTAAATGAAGCCCAGCCAGCTGGAAGATCAGTTGCCCATCATCTTTAAGGGATGGGAAAAATATTGAATTGCCAGCAAGGTGGAACAGGGCTCTAGCCAAGGCCTCGAACAGGGGGCAGTAGCAGCAGTGGTATGACCTTGAGTGTGACTGGTCAGCTGCTTCACACTTATGGACTGGGCAGCAGCTGTCTATGGAATGGCGCAAAGGAAGCAGTTCATGTGGGAGTCGGTCAACAGTCAATAAACCTAGATAAAGTTCCTTCTATGCGCTGGACACAAAAGTTGTGGAAGAGGGGATTCCTGCCCAGTGATGGCAAGAGTTAAATGTCATTTGAGGTCCCAGTTTCCCAGCCTCAGAGTCTGTGGTCTTTAGCAGGTGTCTGCCTTCACCAAAGTCACTGCCAGCCCCAGTTCCATCTCGGCAGAGATAATGAAATGTCTCCAGGAATAAGCTCTTGGTAATCAGTGTGATGGAGACCGAAGCCCTGTAAGTTCCCCAACCTCTTCTGACTCCCAGCAATCCCAGGAGCACACAGATCTTCTTGGATGGGCCCAGACTATACACAGGAATGTCCTGAACCAAGGTAGACACAACCCCAGTCCTAGGAAGCAGTTTCACAGGGGCCCCGGGCCAGAAATGCATCCCATTCAGCATGGAGAACACCCTGCTGGAGCCTAACCTCCATCCCTTCTGGGACAGTGGAAAAGGACCTCCTTTTGGTGGGTCCTCAGATTGCCTCTCTCCTGTAAGATTCATGCCAATCTCATGTCTGGCATGTTTAAAAGTGGCATAAAGAGCATTGGAAAGTGCCCCTAGGCTGGCAGTCAGAAAACAGGTTCGAATAGTGGCTCTACTACTGGTCAGCTGGGTGGCCTGTGTGCACAGGTCACCTTCCCACTCAGGGACTCAGTTTTCTTATCTGTAAAATGAAAGGATTAAATAAGAAGATCTCTAAACTCCCTTCCAGTTCAGACTTTCTTCTATGTTTTGTGTCCTAAGGACATTTACAGATCTAAGGATGAGGGGTCTGTATGGGGAGTGGGAGTGGGGTGAAGGGGAATTGGGGGCAGAATTTGATGGAAGGACCCAAGTATCTAAGCCCAAAGCTCATACTCTTCCCCTTGAAATGGCTTCCCAGGCTCCTCCATTCCAGACACCTGGAATGCCCCCCATGACCTTGGACAGAGGGCAGGAGGGGAAGACTAAGAAGGGAGTTCTGGTGCCCCTTGTGTGTCCATAGGGCTCCAGAAAGACAGCCATGGCTGGAGGAGAAGGATCCTTGCTATGCTCACTTTAATACTGCAAAGAGCTGGGATTCCCTGGCTGGGAGCATGCCTTGTCACAGATCTTTACAGTGTAGTGGTGCCCTGGAATGAACGCTGGGCTTGGAGTCAGGGCCCGGGCCCAATCCAGGCTCAGACATGTAATGTCTGCATCCTTCTGGGCAATTCACTTCCCCTCTCTGGATCTCAGCTTCCTCAGCCATCAAATGAGGGGTGGGGGGCACTGAATTTGATGACCACTAAGGTCTAATCTCCCATCCTACCGTATCATCTTTCCATAATTTAGTAGGAGGCCTACGTGTTCCTCAGTAGAATAGAAGCTTCCTGAGGGCAGGGACGTCTCTTCTTTTTGGGGGCCCGTGTAACCCTAGCTTAGCACAATGCCTGACTCCCAAGAGTCACTTTGTAAATGCCTGCTAAATCATTTTATTGAATGCAGCCGCCATGTTGCTGTGAATGTGGGCGACCAGCTCCAGCCCATCCCCTGGTCCCTCCTTGAGGGCTTTCCAGACGATCAGGCATTACCAGGGCTTCTGCTCTACCAGAACAGGCTCCAGGAGCCCAGGGTCACCTCTGTGCTACAATGAGGCATGGAAGGAGGACTTCATGGAGGTCCCAGAGTGCTAATGATATGCAAATTAGCATGCAAATCAGCACAACTTTAACAGCTGATCAAATCACAGGCTCTCCAAGCTAGAAGAGGCCTCCGAGTGGATGCAATTCAATCTCCTTATGAGAGAGATGAGAGAAGAGAGGTCCAGAGAGGGACTTGCCCAAGGTCATTGGGCTGGGTAGGGGCAAAGTCTGGATTAGAACTCAGCACTTGGGTCTTGTAACCTAGGGCACTTTGGTTTATACACAGGGGTCCTTACCCCAGAGGTCTGTGAACTTGTTTGTTATTAAATAAATATTTTCATAAGTGTCTGTATTTCGGTATAGTTGAACTCAGGAAGACCTCAGACACTTACCAGCTGGCTGATCCTAGGCAAGTTACTTTAATATGTCTGGGCCTCAGTTCTCTTGTCTGTAAAACAAGGGAATTAGACTCAATGACCCATCAGATTGTTCCAATCCCAAACAGGTCCAAAAGGCTCCTCAATGCGTCTTTATGTCTTTTTGTATCCCTACCACTTAGCACAGGGTGCCTGGCTTAGGGTTGCTGAACAGTCATATCTCACTCTTCATGACCCCATTTGGGGTTTTCTTAGCAAAGATACTGGAGTGGTTCACCATTTCCTTCTCCAGTTTGTTTTACAGATAAGGAAACTGAGGCAAACAGGGTTAAGTGACTTTCCCAGGGTCACACAGCTGGTAAGTGTTTGAGGCTGGGTTTAAACTCATGAAGATGAATTCTGGGAGCTCTATTCACTGAACCACCTAGATGCCCACCAGACACATAGTAGGCACTTAATAGATATTTATTGACTAGCATCCTTTTCAGCTTTCAGTCTATGTCTCTATGGCTGGAAGCCTCAGAGAAGGTGGGCTTTAATCATGCAGCAGCTTTCCTGCAAGAGCTGCCTAGGGTTTAGTGGGAGAAGATCCCAAGAGATGGTAACTTGTCTGTCCTGTAGTGGAGGGTCCGAGCTGCAGATTGCACAGCCCAGATGTCTCCCCTTTGGTTCCCTGGCCCCCAGCAGCACCACTACCCCACCCTACCCCACCCACCCCTCTCACAGACCAGCCCTGCTGTGACAACCAATTAGCCCTCATTAGCCAGATCCTCCTCAAGCTAACGAGCTGAGCAAATATTTTCCCTGGGAGCTGCAGGGCCCAAGCAGCTGCAGTTAAGAAAAAGCTGCTTCAGTAACTGGGCCTAGAGTCCTGGTCTGGTGCCTAGAGACGCCAGGCTCTGCTCCTTTCACTGGTCTTCGGCATTCAGTCAATAAGCATTTATTAGACACCTACTATGTACCAGGTGCTGGGTGCTGGGGATACAAAAAAAGGCCAAAGACAGGTCCTGCCCCGGAAGAGCAGGGTATTAAGGAGGGCCTAGAACCTGGCTGAACTGGCAGGGCCAAGGGAGGAAGCTGTGGCCTGGAGTGACACCAAAGGCTGGGGCAGTCAGGGAAGAGAGGAATAGATGAGGATTTGTACGAGTAATAATAACAATCATTATTGTTGTTCAGTCATTTCAGTCATGTCTGACTCTCCATGACCCCATTTGGGCTTTTCTTGCAAAGATATTGGAGTGGTTCGCTTTTTCCTTCTCCAGCTCATTTTGCAGATGAGGAAACCAAGGCAAACAGGGTGAAGTGACTTGCCCAGGGTCACTCAGCTAGTGTCTGAGGCTGGATTTGAACTCAGGAAGATGAGTCTTCCTGACTCCAGACCTGGCACTCTATGCACAATGGTGCCCCTAACTGCCAATAATAATGATAACTGGCATGGACAGTGCACTCCAAGGTTTACAGAGTTGTTTTCATTTTTTATCTCACTTGATCTTAACAATATCTTTGTAAGCTCTTCTTACTCCCATTTTACAGGTGAGGGAGTGGAGGCAGAAAAGGTTAAAGTTGCCAGCAAGTGTCTAAAGCAAAATTTGAACTCAAGTCTTCCTGATTGTTGAATTCTTCAGGTGTGGCTTAGGTGGGGTCTTTGGGAGGCAGCTCATGTCAGCATTTGTGGGAGCATGTGGAATTCCCAGAGACAAAGCAGGCCTTAGCAAGGAAGCCTGTGAACCTATCTTATCAAATGAGATAATATTTGTAAAGTGCCTGGGTACATAGTAGGTGCTGAATAAATGCTTGTTCCCTCTCCCCCTATCTCTCCCCCTTCAGAAGCAATGAGACATAAACAGTACCAAGTTTGAAATTCTTTGAGAATCTGGATTCAAATTCTGACTCTTAAGCTTACTAGCTATGTTCACTTCTTTTTGGGTCTCCGTTTCCTTCTCTTGTAAAATGATAGGGCAGAGGTAGAATTCAGATGGCAGAGGGAGAGAAAGCATTTTACTCCAGTCCACCTACTCCGCAAAGCTCTAGAAATGCAGCACTGGCCTGAATTCTGATCAGGAAAGCCAAGACAAAGTCACAGTGAGGCATTTTTCTAGCCCACACAGTGAGGCATTTTTCTAGCCCAGAGTGGGTTAGGGAGACAGATGGAGAGGTCTGCAGTCAGATGCTAGGAAGGAGCTTGGCCAGAAGCACACAGTGGTGACAATGGGAAGCATTCTAGCACACCAGAGGAGGGAAAGGGGGCCAAGAAAGGCCATTCCAAGGGCAGGAAAAGATCTCAGGGGATTCCTGAGAAAGTGTTGGGTGCAGGAGCAGTGCCATCTGAACCTCTGTCACCCACCACCCAGTTCTAGGTCACCATTGTGATATATCTCTTGCTACAACCTGAGCAAGCAAGCCATAGCTCTCATCCCACTTAAATGTCCCAGACCAAAGGGAAACTGGCAGTTAGGTTGCTCTGAATCTGCAGAACCCCTCAGTGGTCTAATAGTAACTGAGTCCACCAGCAGTCTTCAAAACTCTCAATCAAGGATGACCCAACAGATTCTACCCTGGGCCAGGAACTTGCAGAGTTCAGATAAAGAGGTTGGTAAACAGACTTCCGCCTGGATCACACCATTTTGGGAGTGCTGAAAGCTTGTAGGCCTCCCTGGACTGGGCTGTGAAAGCCCTTGAAGGATACAAGAATACAGAAGCTCAAGCCATATATCCACATACCCACACCCCATCTCCCAGCCCTAATATAGTCTAAAGTCAAGGAGCAGGCTGGAAGAATGAGCAAACAAAACCAGATTCCAGTAATGAACTACTACCGTGTAAGACCTATCCCGAAAATAAGCCCTCCCCTTACTGTGTAAGATTCCTCTAAAATAAGCCCTCCCCCGAAAATAAGCCCTATTGAGATTGCTACTGTAGTGAAGGTGATCCCCTGCGCTACACGCTACAATGCGGTACCCTCTGTATGCACCAACCCCCCCACCGTAAAACGCACGCCGCGCTCCGAGCTGCATCCAATCAGAGCTGCAGCAGTGAGCGCGTCATCCTGTTCTTCCCCCGTGATTTGCTTATTGAATAAAGGTACATTTTTTTGTTCACATTTACCTGTTTATTAAAATTGCTGTCAATGTTCATTAAAATAAGCCCTCCCCTGAAAATAAGCCCTCTGGTGTTTTTCTGTCCAAAAAATTAATAAGACAGTGTCTTATTATCGGGGAAACACGGTATGGTGACAGGGAAGCTCAAGTCACAAACTCAGAATTAAACAATTATTCAAAAACAGCTACAAGCAAAACCTTCAAGAACAAGGTAGATTGGACACAAGCCCAGCAAGAATTCCTAGAAGAATTAAAACAAGAGAACAAAAAGGGGGGAGGGGAAATTTTAGAAACCAATTGAGAATAATAGAGGGAAAATTGAGAACTAGAGAAGAAAGATATAAAAATATAATTAATAGCTAGGAAAAAGGCATGACAGCTTGTTGAAGAAAATACCTCCTTAAAAATTAGAACTGGCCAGTTAGAAGCTAATGACTCCATGCGTCCTCCAGAAATGATCAAATGCATGAGCTGAACTGGAATGTAAGTTCCCTTGGAATGGGGATTGCTGCATTCTTTGCAATGGGGTTTCCAATGCTAGTCCAATACCTGGCACATAGTAGCTCCTTAATAAATGCTTGATCAATTGGACTTAATGATCACTAAGCTCTGAACCTATCACTGCCATGGAGGAAAGCAGGGAATATTTAATAACAATAGCATACATTTCTATAGTCTTTTAAGGTTTTCTGAGTGCTTTTCTTGTAGTAACTCTATGAGGTAGGCAATGCTAGAATTATTATCCTCCCCCTTCTGCAGATGAGGAAACTGAGGCTCAGAGATTTGCCCAAGGTCACATAGCTAATAAGTGTCAGAGTGGGGGCTCCTGAGATAGTTAATACTGTCCTGACCCAGGCCATATCAGTGGGATAGAAGCCCTGAATGAAGTGTCCTGAGGGGACGCCAGCAGTCCTGGATTGATGGGGCCTAGCAAAGCGTCTCCCCACCCCTCACCTTCCACGTACGGCCAACCTCTAGCTCTATTGGGGGCTGCCAGGAGCAGTGAGTAACGAGAAGCAGATTCTCAGAGCACTGGGGTCAGCTCTCCCGGTATGAGCTAGGTGTCCTTACCACCCTTGAGCAACAATGCCAGTCTGCTGCCCCATGTTTGGGCCCCAGGAGCAGTCAGACGTCCCAGGGCACTGGTGACGATCAAGGGCCCCATCATCACTGCAGGCCCTGCCCCACAACTTTGCAGGGAGAAGTGGAAGGAGCGACGATTTAGAGGCAGAAGAGCTGGGTTCGAGTTTTGGCTCTGTCCGCTTAGCTAGCTGTGTGACCTTGGGCAAGTAAACTTCTTTCTCTGGTTCTCAGTTTTGCTGTCCTGTGAAACGAAGGGGATGATGTTTGTAGAGGGCTTGCTCTTTCCAGTTATCTTTCCCTGGGGTTCTGTGCCCTGCACCACTGACCACTGCCTTGGTCTCCTCTCCTGGTTCTCGGGACTTCTTTCTCCTCCAAACCCACAGGTACCTTCTTCTCTTGGCTCCCTCATCTTCCCCCTTGGCAGCTTGTCTTGCACCATTCTTTATTTGTGCTTGCATTTCTATTCCAAGCTCTTGGTACGCAGTGAGAGTTTAATAAAGCTTGTTGCCTTGACTGGTCATTGAGGGCTCTCTGACTCCTGGCTGGAGCTAGGGTCACTCTTCCCCACCCTGCAGGGAGTGCCCCAGCTGACAGTCTGGGGCCAGTTACCTGCTTCAGAGACAGGCATGGGTATCCTCCATGAACTGCAGAGATAGTCATGGAAGTACCATGAGTTCAGAGGGCCACAGGTTTGGAACCGTAAGGGACCTCGGAGCCCCATTTTACAGATGCGGAAACTCAGGTCCAGAGAAGTGATTTGCTCAAGGTGGCACATGCCTGTGGCATGATTTGAACCCAGGGTCTCCCACTCCAAGTCCAGCGTTCACTCCACTGCCCTGGGCTTGCCCCCTCTGTGTCTCTCGGATCCCCTGGCGGATCCAGGTACAGGTTCCTGTCTATCGGCAGTGGGGTGGGGGAGGATGCTGGCTCAAGCATCCCATGCGTTTGTGCTTGGCGCAATCGTGTCACGTGCATGTGGCCCAGAGTGCCCGCTCCCCCCGGAGCCAAGGATGCAGGACCAGCCAGGGTCATTTCCCCCCTCCCCAACTCCCATCACACACACACACACACTGCTCAGGCTAGGGAAGGGGTGTCCATACCCAGGCTGGGGACGCCCCCTGCTGCCAGTGACAGAACAGGAACAGCTGCCCATCCTCTGGCACAGCCCCCACCCTGCTCCCCTTGGTCCCCTGGGAGCAGGGGGGTCTCTCTCCACCTCACCCCTCCCAGTCTTGGTCCTGCTCCTCCCCCACACCCAGAATTGGCGGGGTCCCAAAGCTGCCTGTGCACAGACCCAGAATGGGAGGGAGGCAAGGTGGGGCTGGGGGTGAAGGGGATGAGTGTTTGTGGACATCCCTGGCTGCCTGTCTCCCCCTAGCCACCAGCCCCCTCGGCTGGGCCCCTTCCCAGAAGCCCCAAGCTTCCTCTACGGGCCATCTGGACATTCCATTTCCCCCAAGGGTCCTTTGCCCCAGCTGTTGCCCACCAGCCTCCCCTACCCCTCTGCCAGGCAGCTCCCTTCTTACCTCTACTCCTTGAAGCCTCCTCTTTCAAGATTGCTCCAGGGTCACCCCCCCCACCCCTTTCATGAATGGCCTCTTTGAGTCCCCAGTGGCCCCCACCCCCGCCCCAGGGCCTGACACAGAGCAGGTGGACCCACAAACCCATCTGGGTATGGACATCTGAGGCCAGGCTCCCAGGCCACCCCCCAACCTGTGCACAGAGACCCCAGCCATGGGATAGGAGACACCGAAAGAAAGGCTTGTGGATGCTTTTTATTAAACCCTGAACAAAAACAAGCAGAACAGGAAATGCCAACATGTGGGCGCTGGTGCCCACCCCCTGGACACTCTGGCCTAGAAAGAGATTCAAGCCTCACTTGGGGGATAGGGGAAGGCACAGCCCCCTCCCAGCTCCAGATGCCACCAAGGGCCTGACTGTATCCCTTAAGGGACCCTGAGGGGCCTGAGCCCATCATACCTAGGAGAAGGACAATGGGGACCTGGAACCCCATGGGCACAAAGGATCCCTTTAGGGGAGTGTTCAATAGTCAGGAGGTGGTTGGTCAGATCCACAAAAGGGAGCCAGGAAGAGAGGAGGTGGTGGGCACTCCTGGTTCTCTGCCTCACCACCTGGATGCTCTGGCCCCACTGGCCCTGGGGGCCCTGCAGCCCCAGGCTCAGGAAGGGAGGGGTCTGGTGCAGACATCTGCAAGGAGGCCTGCAGCTGATTATTCATCTTCACCAGGCTCTCCAGGTGCTGGATGAGGGACAGGGCTTCCCCGGCAGGAAGGAGGGGTGTGTGAGTGGGAGGGCACATGGCACCAGCAGAGGTATGAGAACAGGTGGTGGTAGCATGGTCAGGATAGGTGTGGTAACAGTCGGCAGGAGAAGGGTGGGAGAGCAGGTTTGGGGCTGGGGCCAGAGCCACTGCCGGGGGGCTGCCAAAGTGGAACAAGCCGGCCAGTTGGAGGAGGCTGAGGGCCCCCAGCTCGGGGTGCAGTGGTGCACTGAGAGGCAGCAGCCCAGGGCCCACATCATCCACCAATGGCTGGGTTCGCTGACCCTGAATCTTTGCACTGGTGCTGAGCTGACCCCAGTCAGGTATGGAGTCTGTGGGGGCCAGGCTGCCCAGGGGGCAGGAGCCATCGGGTCCTGGGGCCAAAGCTTCCTGCTGGCAGCAGAAAGGGAGGCCGTAGGGTCTCCTCCCTCCATCAGGCTGCTCCTGCTCCACATGCCCGGCCACCTCTTCTAAGAGATGAGCTGAAACACCTTCCCAGGCTGAGGGACCCTCCAGGCTGGCCCCAGGGGCCCAGGAGGGCCCAGGTTTGGAAAGCTGACCCGACCTCCCAAGCCCTGGGGAGTAGCACTTTGTCTCCACCGGCTCCTTGAAGGTGACTGTCTTGCGTTTCTTCTCCTGCAGGGGGCTGGCCCCGTTTAGCCGGGAATTGCCTGGTGGTGCCTTGGGCAGGATCAAACCCAGCACTAGGCTGCTGTGAGTGACTTCCAGGCCTGGGGGGACACGCAGGGTGAGAGAGGGAGGGGACCCTGAAATGATGGCCCCCTGGGCCAACCCTTGAAAACTCCAGCAGAAAACAGGGAGCAAAGCTGCAACTAGAAATTCTTGTTAACCAGGTTCTAAGCTCCTTTGTTTCTGCACTGCTGGGCCAAGTGCTATAGGAAATTTCCAAGTTCAGTGCCCTCTGACAGAACCCCAGTTGCCTCACTGTAGTTATGGCCCTGCCTGAGGTCAGATGGACTGAGTATATTCAAACATTCAAAACCAGTGATAACATTCCCAGGGTCACAGAATGTCAGAGATGGAAAAGACCTGAGGCCACTTATCCCATGGAACAGAACACCTCTATATAAGGACATCCCTAATTAACTACTGCCTTGTATCAATCCAACCCCCTCTAAATCATCCTCCCCCCAGCGGCCAAAGCAACGGCCCAGAAGTGCAGGGCTGACCAGTGGCTGCCTTTTGTCTGTAGGCCACAGAAAGGCTTATAAGGCTGGAAGGGGCCTTAGGAGAGCATTGACTCTCTCATTTTACAGATAAGGAAATGAGGCAACCACAGTTAACACAGCTAAGGGGAGGTGAGATTGCCTCTCTGGTCACACTCAATTCAAATCCAGAGCCTTAGTACCTGGTCCAAAGCACCTGTTTTCCAGTCAGAGGGCCTGGCTTCAAACACGGCCCCCCGGGATATCCACCTGTATGACCTTGGACAGTTCCATTTCCCCATTTATGAAATGAAGAGTTGGGCCTCAGTGGCCTTGGAGACCCCTCCTAGGTTTGTTCTATGACTGATCCAGCCTCTGTCTGAGGACCTCCAGAGAAGTCCTTCACTTCCAAACGGTTCCATCCTGTCTCTCTCAAATGTCTACCCACTGGTCCCTGGTGCCAAGCAAAACAAAGCTAGTCCCTGTCTGCAGACACACAGAGACTGTTTCTGTGTCTCCCCTGCCCCTAAATCGTCTCTTTTCTGAAAGCTAAACATTCCTAGGTCCTGCAACTCTTCTTTGTGAGGCAGGCATGGCTTTGGGCCCCCTCTCCATCTTCCTCCCTCTCCTCTGCATGTAGCCCAGCTGCTCAATGTCCACCCTGGAATGGGATGCTAAGAATGGAGCCCAAGAGACCAGGGCAGAACACTCATCCTGACCATTATTAAAGGCCAGACTGGCTGAACTGGCCGGCTAAGACCCCCAGCTCTTTTTCACCAGAGCTGGTCTCCCTCCAGGCCACCCCCACCCTGCCCTTGAGCAGGCACCTTGTTTGACCACACGTTCCATTCAGACCTCTTCACTGGCCGGCCATACCTGGGCCTCCCAGAGGGCGGAGCTTGGGGGGCACAGGCTGGAAAGCTGGCAGGGGCACCAGGAACATGTCCAGGTGCTCACTAGCCACCATGCCATAGCGTTGCTTGTTGTTGAGGTAGGAGTAGAGCATGTTGTAATTCTGGGCATCTTGGGCCCCACGCGGGCACAGGCGGACCACGCTGACGTCCTAGGGGAGGCAGCGGAAAGCATGAGACAGAGAATGAGCAGGGGGAGGGGCAGGAGGAAGAAAGGAAGGAGTCTCTGAGCTGATCTCCCCCCTCCCAGCTCTCTTCTCCAATTCATTTTTTCACGGGCTGCTTGAGTAATCCTCTTAATGAATAGCACTGAGCCTGTCACCATGCAACTCTAAAACCTTCCATTGTCTACCCAAAAAAGGATAAACTTTGGATCTTGGCATTCAAGGCCCACCACAATCTGGCTCCAACTTACTTTTCCAGCTTTATCTCACACCGCTGACCTCTGCGTCCCAGCCAAGCTCAAGCACTCTCCATCCCACGCTCTCATCCTGCCCTCTCTCCCATCTGGGCCCTTCCTTTAAGCCAGCTCCCATGCCTGGAATGGACTCTGATCCAAGTCTCTGTCTGCTCAAGTCCTTCCCTCTCTGAAAGCTTCAGTCCAGGGCCCCCTCATCCCCAAAGGCTCCCCAGGAACATCTCCCCATGCCCCACAGGGTGAAAAGGAATTTTTCCTCCCCCAAGAGCTCCCAGCAAGTTGCCTGCACTGCTCATTCCCTGTCCCTTGTATCCCAGGCCCTTCTGTCTTTTCTGCCAGGCCTGAACACACGGCAAGCACTGAATAATGTTTGATGGATGAGGAAAGGGCTAAGAAGCTTGCATCAGCCAGCCTGCTCTGGGCAGGAAGGGGGTAGCCTTGGGGGGCACTCAGAGATAGACTGGGGTGATGGGCTAGCCTTAGTTTCCCAGTACCTTGGCTTCAGATGGCTGGATGCTGTCCAAATAATCCCAGACGGTTTCGGGGAGAACACAGCCTGAGGAGCGGATCACCTTGGGCAAAGCCTACAAGGGGTAAATGGGTTAGCTTGGTGGGGGTGGTGACCAGCTTCAGGGGAGTAAGACTGAGGAAAAGCAAGTAAAGAGGAACCTTATGGTTGAGTCCCTAGGGCTGTTCACGGAGACCTGGGACCAATCCCATGGTGTAGACCAGTGGGGGTACACCCAGACCTCCACAGGGAGAAGCGAATAGCAATAAGGAAGAAGGGAAAAGGAAAGAAAAGATGGGGGCAGGGGGCGTGGAAAAAAGAAGTGAGGAAAGAAGACAGGCATAAGACAGAGAGGGAAAAAGAGGAGAAGGGAGGGAAGTCTTGGAGGTTACCTGAATAAGCTGGCTACTGTAGCCATGAACCAGAAAGGCTTTCGTGGCGAATCTCTTGATGGAGAACATTTCCATGGCACCTTCCCACAATGACTGACCCTGCAAAGCCTTAGGCTTCGGAGTCAGCTCAGCCCTGGCATGGACAGAGCAGAACAGAATCTGGTGGGCCAACCCAACTTCCCTCCATTCCCTCCTTCCTAGCTGGCCTCTCTCGCCCTAGAAGAATGCTTGTGGGTCCCTCTGCCTCCATCTGAGCATCTCAAAGCTGCCCTGCCTAACCTCCCAAGCCCTTCCCACTCCCACCCCAGACCTGTCCTGGGGCTGGGGCTGAGTGCCAGTCCTGCTTTTGGGCATCCCTGGTAGTGGGGTGTCTACTCGAGGCAAGGAAACAGGGCCAGGGAGTCTCTGTGGGGTGCTGGTGACTCTGCTCCTGAAGGGGGCGGTGCTCCTGGGTGCATTGAAGCCTCTGCCTCCTCGAGGGGCCTCCCAGCCTGTAAAGTGCAGACACAGGGTTTGGGATGTGGGCAGAGGAGCTGAGGCTGCTCTGAAGGAGGAGAGGAGAGAATGCCAAAGCTATTCCCTGGCCTCTCCTGCGGCACTGAACAGGGTCTGCAGCTGGGCTCACAGGCTCCCCCCCGGGGGCTGATATGACAACAGAAGTGGGGACTGAGGGCGGTTTAGAAGAGCAACCATTCTCAGGGCCAGCTGAGGAGTATCACCCTCCAAAGGCCCAGGGAGACTCAAGCAATGGCTGGCTCCCTAACCTCAGAGCCCCCCAGCTCCTCCCTGGACGCTCTCCCCTGCTCCCCTCCTTCCAGCCCTCTTCTTCCACGTCCTTCCTCTGCCCCCTCCAGTTTCTCTTTGCCCTCTTCTGTTCCCAAATTGCTTTTCAACCCATTTTTCCCTCCTCATCTGTCACCTTCCACCTGTCACCCCAGACCCTTTCCTCTTTCTGTCCCCTTCCACTGCCCCCTTCTTCCATCTTCCGTCCTCTTCCACTCCTTCCCCCCTCTTGCTGCCCTTTTCTCCCATTCCATGTCCACTAGGCCCAGGCTCCCCCCACACCCAACCTCCTCCCTCCTGGCCTGAACCATGTCCTGTGTCCACACTTAACGACCCCCTCCACCAGGCTCTGCTCCCACCCATGCAGACTCGGCAGTCAGGGTCCAGGAAATGGCTGTCATGCTGCTCCGTGGTGTCCCGCCCAGACTGGGATTCAGCTGCCCCAGGCTGGGGGCGCAGGCTTAAGTCCTGACGGGAGGCCGGCTCCTGGGGGACAGAGGGTGGGGAGACCAGGAATGTTGCCCACCGTCCCAGAGGAGAATTTCTGAAACATTATTTCATTCTCTCGCTCAGCTCCTTCCACAGCCCTAATCTGCTTCTGCCCTGTCTTCCCATTACCCTCTTCTAGGACTTAAACACCATCTTATATGATACCTTCATTGGACAGAGGAGGAAAGTGTGACCCAGAGACCTGCCTGAGATGACATAGGAAGGATATAGCAAAGACAGAACAAGCCCCGGACCTGTGACTGTCGGTCTGGCGCCAGGGCTGGGAACTGCTCACTGACCCCCGGTGGCTAGCCTCTGCCCACTGGCCCTCCTTTGGGCCCAGCACGAAGGTGCAGGTATGGGGGGCTGACAGCAGAGAGGAGGGCCTGGAGCGTGGGAGCAGTCTGGAAGCACCGCCAATCACTCACAGTCAAATCTTCCAAGGTGAGGGTCTGGTCCACATCTGGATGGATTTCAATCTCCCCTTTGTGGGTCAGTTTGGTGACCCGGTAGCTTGGAGCCTCTCTCTGCTGCTTCTCAATGATCTCCAAGCCCTGGAACAGTAGAGAAGGCCCAGGTCTGATGGGGTCTTACTGACCGGCCTCCCCTACTGCCTGCGAGCCCCTCTGCCCGCCCCCCCCCAGCTCCAAGGTTGCCCCTCCCCCTAGGATGGCAGCCCCAAGAGCCTCCTCTCAGCCTGTGAAATCCAGCTCTACCTCCTCCAGGAAGACTGCCTTGACCTAGCCCTCTGCTGAGTCTACTTTCCTCCCTCCCACTGCCTGGAGCCCTCATCCAGTCTGTCAGGCATTGGCCTCTATTGGTCTCACTGTGGGCGACTCGTCACTCCTCTGTCTGCCACATACATCCCCTCCTCTCCCTTTGCAGAACTTGCCCTGTGCCAGGCAGGGTAGCTAAGTGTCTGCTGCACAGCTCTTGACTGAGGGCCTCAGCAGGACCTGATGATTGGTGGGGGTGAGGGGCAGCTGCAGGGCATACTCCAGCCCCACTGCACAGGCTGCCCAGCTGTCTGACCTTGGGGGCTCATTGCTCCTAGAATCATTTCACATTCCTCATCTATGAAATGGGACCATTGGAAGGAAATGCTTCCTATGCCTCAAAGCTACAGAAGTGGGGGGGTTGCTTTGGCTGCTGATCCTCCTTGTACTGCCCCCCAGGCTGTGTGGGGGTGCAGGGGTGACCTTGATGTGTTCAAAGCCATTCGTGGGAACCCAAGCTTCTGTGGCTCCTGCGAAGCTGAAAAGGCTCAGCAGTTCAGGGATGGACAGTGGGGCTCCTGCCATCTCCCCCCTGTAGAGGCAGATCTCCAGAGCTGTGGTGTCTCTGGAGGAATGATGTTTCTCAGCCACAGAAACCCAGGAAGACTGTTTTATCAGGAGAAGGTGATAAGAAGTGAGGGGGGGCAACCACCCCCACAGAGAGCAGGAGCCACCTGGAGGGGTCCAATAAGAGGCTGGTGTGCTAGACAGAGGATCTGGTCAGGTACCTGGGCCCATGGGATCCCACGGCTTCTGGCCCTTCTGTACAGAGAGGAGCCTGACCCATGGGTCTGGACATGCAACACAGGCAGCTCGCAGGGAGGCACACAGCCAAGGTCAGAGAGGCTCAGAGGTAGATGGAGGAGGGGAGCCTGAGTTAGGCCTTGGGAGCAAAGAATTTCAACATGGACTTTTGGTGGCAGGGTGGGAGGCAGGAGGCAGGAGGCAGAGGAGCACATTCTAGGTTGAAGGCAGGACAAATGCAATGCAATTTGAATAAAGTGGAGAGGGTGCCTAAGGCTGCAAAGGAGACCTTGATGCCACACCAGGATTTTGGACTTTTTTTTTTGGAGGGGGGAGGGCAGAACAATTGGGGTTAAGTGACTTGCCCAAGCTCACACGGCTAGTAAGTGTTAAGTGTCTGAGGCTGGATTGGAGCTCAGGTCCTTCTGACTCCAGGGATGGTGCTCTCTATTCACTAAGCCACCTACCCACCCCAAATTTGGACTTCTCTCAGTAGGTGATGAAAGGTGCTGAGTAGAAGTTGGACATACTCAAAGCTGAGCTAAAGAAAGATTATCGGGACAGATTACAGTGTCAAGGATAGATTCAGGGAGATGAGAGAAGTCAGGTGGCACAATGGAGAAGGTGCTGAACTTGGGGTCAGAAACACCAATGTTTAAATTCTGCTTCGGATGTTACTGAGTGACCCTGGAAGTCACTTACCTCTGTTGGCCTCAAGTTTCCTCAACTATATAATGAAAAGGTTGGCCAGCTGAGAGGAGATGGGAGAGGGGGTTGGACTAGGTGGGGGCAGAGGGATGGAGAGAAGGGAATGAATCTGAGACATGTTTTGGAATGTGGGAAAATTGGCACCTAGCTGGGGGGGGGGGTAGGGATGGGGAGGAAAGGGAGGAGGACTGAACAACTGAGCGCTCAAAGCTGGGGGAGTGGGAGGGAAATGGTACCACCAACAAACACGGGGAACTAAGGAATGGGGGTAGGGTTAGGGTGGGGGGGACGATGACGAATTCAGTTTTAAACATATTGAATTTGAAGTGTGGGCAGCAAAGCTCCGATTCAATCTATCCAAAGCAAGAGTGGGCGGGGGGCTGGCAGGAGATGATCACATTTTCAGTAGAGTGCAGGCACTCAGAATTCTGCCGGAGCCACGATGGGGAGGGGGCCGGACCACATGCCAAGTGAGGATCAGCTGAAGGAACTCAATGTATGTAGCCTGGAGAGGAGTGAAGACTTGGGGGGAGGGCACCCAGAGAGCTCAAAGTCTCCAAGTATCTGTAGGGCTGTGTGTTGCAATGGGATTAGGTTTGTCCTGTTTGGAGAGCGGAAGGGGAGGAATGGGGGGAAGTGGTGGAGAAGTGGGTTTCAGCTTGATGTAAGGAACAACTTCCTAACTAGAGCTGCCTAAAAAATGGAATGGATTGTTTGGTGAGGTAGTGAGCCCCCTGTCATCAGAGGTGTCCAAGAAAGGGTTAAATGACCTTTCACTAGGAATGTTGCACAAGAGAGTCCTGCTCAGGTATAGACTGGATCGGTGGCCTCTTGGGTTTTTTCCAAGTCAGATTCTAGTATTTTATAAATGAATGAATATCTTAACAGTCTTGGTGACCTAGCTGACCAGTCTCCCCAGGAGAAGTCACTGTCTCTATTCTGTGCTCTCTGGCTTCCTGACTGCTCGAGGGAGATCTTAAAGCTCAGTGATGATGACCTTCATCCACAATGCAAGGCCTCTTAAAGACTCTGGGATTGATTGCACGCCTTGGGAGACACTGGCACAGGACTGCTCGGCATGGTGTGCCCTCCCTGAGAAGGCTCTGTGCTCTGCGAGCAGGGCAGAAGGGAGGTAGCTCAAAGGATTTAGAGAAGCCACCCCAAACGTTCTGACCTGTGGGAGAGCATACCGAGTTCACGTTGGTCTGATCAGCCACAGTCCCACACACTGCAACTTGACTCTAACATAGTGATGTCATGTTGGCCCTCGAACGAAGGACCACAATCTACCAGCCATTAGGTGTCCAGCACTTGGGAGGCCATGGGGGTATGCAGAGGGACAGCCTAGATGTGAGGACCAGCCTCTAAGAAACCAGACCCTGGTTTTGCCCCCTGGTTGCAGGAATCAATTAGTTGCCCAATTACAATAACCACAGGCATTTCTAAAGCACTTGAGGACTTCTAAGTCATCTTCCTTCTAAAGCAGAGGTCAGAGTGGGGCCAGATTTGAGCCCTGGCTCCCCTCAAACCCGACACAGTAGAGCTAGCAGTGACAGAGCCAGATCAGAGCCGAGGCCGAGGACATAGGGGCTGCATCTTCTCCCTGTGGTTCTCTGTCTCCTGGTTTTCTGCCTGCAGCCTAATTTATTTTGGGCTCAGGGCCTCTAGGGCCCTTGTGACTGCAGGGCCTCGTAACTCCCTGCTCAAAGACAGGAAGATGCTGCCCCCGCCCACCATGTCTTGGCTCCTCCCCCTGACAGGATGCCTTTCTCGGCCTCCCAGCTCTCCATCACTTTGGCCCTCCTCCAGCCCCCTGTCTCCCTCTCCCCACCTCCACCTGCTGGGCCAGCCCCATCACTCACATGCTTCACCTCTCGGTCCCGCCACTCAGCCAGCTCCTGGGAAGCCAGCTCGGTCGCACTCATTCGAACCAGGCCCTGCGGGGTGATGTCTCCACGTATCACCTGGAGGAACAGGTCCTGCAAGCACCAAAGGCCACAATAGGCTGACCTGCCCCAGAGTGCACAGTATTCTCATCCCCCCTGAGAAATCACAAAGGGAGGAGCCATGGCTGGAACTTGCCCAAGGTCACACAACCTCTCCTCCC
>NW_027187338.1:9036457-9061929 GCF_028583685.1 Petaurus breviceps papuanus
ATCACCACCTCCCCCTCTCCCAGGCCCAGATCACCTTGTTCCTGGGATCTCTCAGGTTGAACACCAGGCTTCGGTATTTGGTCTTGTAGCGGTAGTCAGTGCACTGCATGAGGTCAAAGATGGCAGCCTCGATGTTGGCAGCAATGCCCCTCACGGCCTCCTCACCCACAGCCAGGTTGGCAGGCTCCTGCAGCCTGGGAGAGGCAGAGGCCAGCACTTGGGGGGATTGGAGGCCTCCAGTTGCCAAGTGCCTGGTTTTCGGTGGACTGGGCTAGTATTTACCATAAAGGCCAACTGCTCAATTGGTTTTTTTCCTTCAGTTTTGATTGTTTGGCTCCAGATCCAAGGATCAGGGTACCCTTCCTGGCCTAGGCTGGAGAGGCCACCTAGTCCAAGGCCCTCATTTTACAAATAGGGACACTGAGGCCCAGGGAAGTGATTGCTTTGCCCAAGGTCACACAGACAGTAAATAGGAGAACTGGGCCTGCTCCCAGGTCTTCTGTCCCCAGCAGAGAAGATCCTGGCTGGCAGGATGTCCATTATGAGAGTTCACTGCAAACTCCACACTGGGGTTTGTCCTATAACATCATACTACCTTTTCCCAAGGTCTCCCAACAGCAGATGTTCCCCAAGACTGGATAATCCCAGTCATTTAAAAAATGTGGCCAAGTTCCAGACCTTTGCAGTAGGACCAGCAGAACACCAAATGTTACTGATAATTTCAAGATGATGCAGACACGTTAACTTTGAAGTTTTAGCAGTAATTTTGAGACAATTTGGGTATGCTAATGAACTAACCCCAAGGTGAAATAAATAGGAGTGTTTCCCAAAAAAACCCTATGAAAATGAGGCCCCAAACTCCGGTGCCTTGTCTTCCCTCTCCACTGGTTCCTTGCTGCCCAGTGCTCCTGACTAATCCACAGTCACAGGAGCAATGCTCTCTGCCTCCCTCTCCCTTCTCTTCCTCACGCTGCCCGACTCCCCTCGCCATCCCATCCCCCACTCCCTGCCTCTGTACCCCTTTTGCTGCTCGTCTCTGTACCCTTTTATTCCGTGCCTTATTCACGTGTGCCTGTGGCCCCCTTCCCACCCGGCAAGTCCTCAAAGAACCAGCTGGCCTGCCCCCACTTTATCATTTCATAAATGTCCAGGGAAGGAACTGCACGAGATGATCTCTAAGGTTCCAAACAACTCTAACCAGAACACATAGCCAGGTTAACAGGGAAACTGAGGCCAATCTCAAATTGCCGGGGCCTCCCAGGGCGATCAGAAAGGGGCCTCACCGTTTCAAGAGTACCTCCCTCAGCGACTCGGCCACCGCCCTGCGCACCTGCTCCCCCGAGAGCTGCAGGGAAGGGCCCGGCACCGACAGTGGCTTCTCCTTGGGCGGCCGTCTCTTTTGCTCCCTCGCCTTGGGCTCGGCTGAAAGTCAAAGAGAAGGGTTCAGGCCTGCGGCCTGAGGGAGCGCCTGGCCTCGGAGTTCTGGTGAGGGAGGCCCAGGGAGAGGGGCCGTTCCTCCATCAATGGCCACCACACTTGGTGAAGCATGTTAGAGCCCGGACTGGACATCAGAGGACGTAGGCTCACCCTCACCCTCTCCCATCGCTGGCTCGGCAGCCTGAAACAACTCTTAAGACACTCAGTTTCTTCCTTCTGCACAGAGCTGGGACAAAAGTGCTCTGCAAAGATTAAAGCACTACATAGGACTGAGTGCTGAAAGGGACCCTGAAAATCAGTCCAATGCCCACATTTTACAGATGAGGCTGGGAGAAGGTAAGTGACTGACTCAGGCTCATATGACTGATGAGTAAAAATCAGAACCCAGACCTTCAGCTTGCAGACACAGAGCCCTTGCTACTCCCTCGCCTCGCATCTTTCAAACCGGAGCTACTATTACTCAGTCTTTGGCATCTGGCGCCACTCCAATGGGAGCCCTCACCTCCAGAGGCAGGGCCCAAGTGACTCCTGGCACAGAAGTCAGGAGAGGCCCCCAGCTCTCATGCATCGCCATTCCCAACAGGGCCAGCTCAGAAGCAGCCCCCAGCAGCCCCCGTGCACCACACTCAGAGGCAGGGCACACTACTCTTCCCCCTGTCCTGAGCTCCTCGGCTCTCTGGGAAGGAGGGAGGGGCTGGCTCCTCCTCTCTCCTACCTTCTCAGCATCTCCTGGAGGAATGAGAGGCCTGTTCCTCCAGCCTTCCTAAGTGCAGAATGCTGAGTTTCCCAGTGGACGCAGCCTCCAAGGAAGGGGTGGGTGACAACATTAACAGAGTCTCTCAAAGACAGTCCTTCCCTCCTCACTCCTGGAGTCTGGACAGCAGAGCTTGGACCAAGCACGGCAGGGAGGACTGCCCCCTCCCCACCACATAGACTATGAGGGCCACAAGGGACCATCAAGACCATCTAGCCAAACCTGTTCATTTTACAGATGGGGAAACTGAGGCCCTGAGAGGTGCAGAAGAGAGGGAAACTGCATGGCATGGTGGTTACTAGGGAGCATCAGTTTTGGAGTAAGAGGCTCAGGTTCCACTGTTAGCTCTGCCACAACTGCCTGTGAGACTGTAAGGAAATCACTCACACCCTCTGGGGTCAGCCTGCTCATCTGTGAAATGAACAGGGTTAGACCAATAATAACAGGGAGCCCTTTACAAATATGATCTCATCTGATTCTCACAACAACCCTGTGAGAGAGGGGCTATAATATCCCCATTTTACAGGTGAGATAACTGAGGCTGAGAAAAGTCGAGCCCTTTACCCAGGGTCACAAAGCTAGTAAGTGTCTGAGGCAGGATTTGAACTCAGGTCTTCCTGATTCCAGGCCCAGCACCTGATCTACTGTGAGACCTAGCAACCCAGGCGGTCTCTCTCCAGCTCTAAACCCTATGAAATGATTTGTCCAAGGTCTCATCTCTAGCAGGTGGTAGAGCTGGGACCTGAATCCCAGCCTTCTTCCTACCAGCCTTAGGCTCTTTGCACCACACTATTGCTCCCCCTCCTCCCTTCAGGCAGGTCACTCACTGGTGTCTGGGCCTGGTGACCAACCCTGGGCACACACACTTACCTGGGTTCAGTGGCTTCTCTGCGGGTGCAGGCACAGATGCTCTGCCCAGATGGGAGACAGGCTTTCTCTCCCCTTCCTTGGAGACATCTCTGGTTGCCTTTGGAGCCAGCCATCAGAGCAGAGATGAACAGAAAAGGGAGAAGGATTCAGTGAGCAGAGACACCATCCAGAGAGAATGCAAGGGAGCCGAAGAAAAGGGGAAGGGGCCTTACTGACTGTTACCCCAGATACTGAGTCCATTCTCCCTCCCAGTATCCATCCCTTCATTCAATGAGCACTTATCAAATACCTACTGTGTGCAGGCACTGGAGAGAGATAGACAATTTAGCTAAAGCATCATCCACGCCCTCACGGAGCTCGTGGGCCCTCCAGAAGGTCCGAGCCAAAGTCCCTCCACTCACCTTCCACTGAGGTCCTCTCTTTTCCCCTTCCTCTGCATAAAACTGAAGAGCTGGAAGAGGCCATCTACCTAAGCCTTCCCTGGGCAGGCATCTTTTCTAAGGACCTAAGAAGTACCCAGGGGTGGGGGACCCCCACTTGTCCCTGCGGCAGCCCATTCCACTTGGGGATCATTCCAATTGTTAGGAAGCATCTCCTCCCACAGAATCTTTGTAACTTCTCTTCATCATTTCCACCTACTGCCCCAGGGTCAAGCAGAACCAACTTAATCCCTTTTTCAAGCAATAACCCCTTAAATACTCGAAAAAAAGTTATTCTATCTTTCTCTTGAGTCTTCTCTTCTCCATGTTAAAACATTCCCACTTTCCTCAACCTATTCTTCTGAAGCATAGCCACTAGTCCCCTGGACATTCTCCTTTGGATCTCTTCCTATTTGTCTGTCAATGCCCTTCTTAAAATAGAGCCCCAGAACTGAAGAGGATGCTTCAGATGTGATGGGACCAGACCTGTATGGAATGATATTCATGACCTCCCTCTTCTGAATTACCTGCTTCTAATACAAAAAAAAACTAATGAAACTTTAGGCTGCCAGGTCACACCGGTGAACATGCAGTCCACTTGGAGCCCCAGATCTTTTTCACATGAACTGTTATCTATCCTTATCTTGCCCATCCTGTTCTTGTGCAGTTGACTTTTTGAACCCAAGTGTAGGACTTTGCATTTATCCCTACAACATTCCACTATTCTCCTTAGTTTGCAAAGTGCTCTCAACTGCCACCCACTGTTCAGCCTCCTCCCCAATAATATGAAAGTGGCAAGTGGTCTGACTCCCAGGGCAGGACCCTTTCCACCTCACCAACTGACCACACTTCTGGCTGATGACCAATACATGAGGGATGGGGTAAACTTAAAGGTCATAGGGAAGCTTCCCTAGTCCTGGGATTAGGGGAGCTCAGTGGTAATTCCCCTTTGCCCCAAAAGTGGGCCTAGCTTGAGGGAAGATTCTTATTGCAAGAAACAGCACAAGGGTAAAGAAGTTCAAGTATCAGCATCAGAGCTATGCCCAGCTTTGTTCTCTGTGCCAATCTGTCTCCTAATTTCAGCCCCTCTAGACTGTCGGATCCTTCGCTTTTCCTTGGCACCCTCTCACTATCCTAGGTCTTGTCTGTCACAGTAGGAGGCATGAGAGATTTCCAAGAAACACCCTCAGAAAGTCTCTGGTTCAGCTTCTGCCTTTTATAGAGGTCCAAGCAGAGGCAGTGACTTGCCCATGCCACACAGGGACTCAGTGGTCAGTCCAGGGCTAAGATGCAGTCTCCTCCAGCACACCCTGCATGCTAAAGCCCCACTGCCACCACCAAAGCTGGGCCACCTCAAGACAACACAATGGAGGAGGGTTTTTCTGTTGGCCTGAGGGAGGCCTCAACTGGATGGTCAGGTCTGATGAGGTCACGGCTGCTCATCTCATTCCAGACCTCAGTCCTGCCAACTCTCCCAGAAACCACCTTCTTCACTTCTGCTAAAGGCACTATATAGAATCAGAGCTGGCCCAGTCCCCTACAGACTTCAGCTGGGCCTCACTGCTTCACCCCAGTCCTGTTCTGTGACCCCACTGCATTCCCCACACAGCTTCTGCTCCAGGCCTCGTCTCGTCTTCTCCAGCCAACTACACCAAGTATCTCCCCACCCCTTCTCAGCCTCGTGCTTCACTGAATGGAGGCCATGGTCAACTGAAGAAGCTCCCAACTTTCTGCTTTCAGCACCACCCCCTTTGCTCTGCTTTGCTCCAGTCTCATAGATGCCGCCCTTCTTGCCCCTTGATCCTCTCCTCTCCTATCTCTTCCAGGGGCATGGCCCCAGAGTCTCTCTCTTGACCTAATTTTCCACTTCTCTTTGTCCCAACTCCTCCTCTGCTGCCCATGAACCTGATGGTAAAACCCCTGCCCTTGCCCTCACCACCCCCAGAAGCTTCTGCTCTATACTCGTCTCTCTTTCACAGGCCCAACTCCTAAAAAAAGACTGTCTACACTTACTGCCTCTACTTTCTTACCTCCTACTCCCTTGTTAGCCCCTTGCAATCTGTCTTCCTTCCCTGCTATCGGACTGAATCTCTCATCTCCAAGGCCACCAAGGATCTCTTTGCTGATAAATGCAGTGGCCTTTGCTCAGCCCATGCCCTTCTTGACCTTTCAGCAGCACATGACACCCCTACCCACCCCCCACACCCAGGGTCTCATGACCCTACTCTGTACTGGTTCTCCTCCCCCGGGACAGGAGTCTTTCTCAGTCTTCTTTACAGGTTCATCAAACATTTCCTGCCCCCGATGTGTAGGTGTGCCCACAAGGCTCTGTTCTCTTCTCTCACTCCACCCTCCCTCTGGGGAATCTCATTAGCTCCCACTGACTTAACTACCATCCCCATGCAACTGACTCCAGATCTATGTGTCCAGGCCACATCCCAGTTCCGGGCCTTTATCTCCAGCTTCTCACTGGACATCTTCCCCTGAATGGGCCATAGGGCTCTCAGACACGTACCCAAAGCAAACTCACCATCTTCCCCCCTGCCCAGTCTTCCCTCTGCTCCTGACCACAGGTTCATGACCTTGGAATTGTCCTTGACTATTCCCTCTTCTCCAACACTGGGACCCAATCAGTTGCCACACTTCTTTATTCTCTCTCTAAAACATCTCTCCCATCCATCCCCACCCTACTCCAATGAGCCAATCAGTTAGCAGTTATTATCCTACAGGCCAGGCCTATGCTAGGTGCTGGGGATGCAAAGCAAGGCCAAAGCCAGCCCCTGTTCTCAAGGAGCTCCCAGGCTAACTGGGAGACGACATGCAGACAAATCCATGCATATGTGAGCCACAGTGTTGGAGGGGAGGCCTGTAATGGCTCCTTGCAGAAGGGACCCCACATCCCTGCTCCTCTCCCCCTCTAACTCCCAAAGCACTATCCCTCCAGCACAGATCTGACCATGTCACTCCCCGGTAGTAACTTCCCAAGCTTCCCACTGCCTTTAGGATCAAAGACAGGCTCCTGTGTTTCTTACGTAAAGTCCTTCACAATCTGGTTCCTGCCCACCTCCCCAGGCTGAGTGCACATTACTCCCCCTCAGGCATTCCAAACCCCAGCCAAATTGGCCAGCTCGGTGCTTCCTGCACACAGCACCCCATCTCCCGCCCCCAGCTTTTGCACCAGATGTCCCCTCCTCCCCTGAAGGCCCTCCTTCCTCCCCTTTGCCCCAGCTTCCTTCAAGGCTCCCTTCCAGGGTTGCCTCCTACTTTTCTGACATCACCACTTGCCAAGGCTTCTTTCCTCCTTGCCTCCCCATCCCCCAATCACTCTGCAATGCATTTATTTTGTGCAGAGCCTACAATTACCTATCTGTGAATGGACTGTATCCCTCTAGTAGAATGGAATGTACTGTTGGTAGAGTTGTGAACTGATTCAACCATTCTGGAGAGCAATATGGAACTATACCCAAAGGGCTAAAAAACTCTATATACCCTTTGACCCAGAAATACCATTACTAGGTCTGTATCCCAAAGAGATCATAAAAATGTAACCCATGTACAAAAATATTTATAGCAGCTCTTTCTGTGGTGGCCAAGAATTAGAAGTTGAGGGCATATCCATCAATTGGAGAATGGCTGATATAGTTGTGGTATATGAATGTGATGGAATACTATTGTTCCATTAGAAATGATGAGCAGGCAGACTTCAGAAAAACCTGGAAAGATTTACATGAACTGATGCTGAGTGAAGTGAGCAGAACCAGGAAAACATCATGCACAGTAACAGTAACATTGTGCAATGACTAACTTAGATAGTTTTACTCATCTCAGAAATGCAAGGATCTAAGACAACCCCAAAGATGGAAAATGCTATACACATCCAGAGAAAGAACTTTGGAGTCTGAATGTAGATGGAAGCAGACTATTTGCTCTCTCTCTCTTTTTTTGTTTCTTCTTTCTCATGGTTCCTCCCATTGGTTCTAATTCTTCTTTACAAGATGACTAATGTGGAAATGTTTAATAGGAATGTATACATAGAGCCTATATCAGATTGCATGCCATCTCTAAGGAGGGGGAGGGAAGGGAAGGGGAGAAAATTTAGAATTCAAAATCATATGGAAGTCAATGTTGAAAACTAAAAATAAATATTTTTTTAAAAAGAGTCCAAGTGGAAAGGGGCTTTGGAGACCATCAAATCCAATGTGCCTGACAATATTCCTGATATCTCCTGTGATGGGAAGCTCACTATCTTCCACAAAACCCGGTCTTACTCTTGGACAGATCCCAATAGTTAAGAAAGTTTCCCTTCCACGAAGTCAAAAGGTGCCTCTTGGCTTCACTGCTCCTAGTTCTGTCTTCTGGGCCAAGTAGAATACATCTCATCTTTCTTCCCCATGAGAACCTTTCAGACACTTAGAATACTGTGGTTCTGCCCCTTCTGGGTCTTCTTTCCTCAGTGTATGTAGCACCTACTCTGTAACACACACTCTCCTCATGCTTCATAAATATTATCTCACTTGACCCTCACAACTACTGTATTTATCCCCATTTTACAGATGAAGAAACTGACACACACAGAGGTTAAGGGACTTGGCCAAGGTCACACAGTTACTAAGTAGCTAAGGCTGGATCTGAGCTCCAGTCTTCCTGACTCCAGGTTCAGGGCTCTGTCCACTGCTCTAGCCATTCCCAGATCTGTCTTTCTTCTGGATTTCCTCTCCTTTGTCACTATCCTTCCCAAATCATGGAGTTCAGAGTTTACCACAATAATCAGAAAATCTTCCAAGTTACCATTATATCTATGTGGCAGGCACGGTGCCAGCCGCTGTTGTTCAGTCCTGTATGACTCTTCATGACCCCATTCGGGGTTTTCTTGGCAAAGATCCTGGTAATTTGCCATTTCTTTCTCCAGTTCATTTTACAGATGAGGAAACTGAGGCAAACAGGGTTAAGTGACTTACCCAGGGTCACACAGCTGGTAAGTATCTGAGGCTGGATTTGAACTCAGGAAGATGAGCCTTCCCAAATTCAGACCCAGCGCTCTATCCACTACACCACATGCCTAGATTACAGACAAAAATGAGAATGTCTTTTCCCTCAAGGAACTTACACTCTATTGCAAAGAGGCATACTGAAGAACGATGTCAAGGAACACTTCTGACAATTGGAAATCTCCCAAAATCTTCCTTGCGAGGAAGGTGGGCTCTCTCTCACTGCATGCAGGTCTTCAAGCTTGCTGAGGTGCCAGGTGACCTGGGGGTGGCCACAGAGTCCCTTCCAAGTAGGACACAACACACTTTCATCACAACCACCTGTGAGATGGGCACTTACCTGAGCACTTAAGTACTTGGGCTACACTGGCAGACATCCTGCCATGGGCTCCCTCTCTCTCTGCCTCAGTCCATCTTTTGTGAGCTGCCACAGCTCCTCTTCCACACCACTCTCTACCATGGCTTAGCTCACCTGTTTCCTGGATGGTCCACAGGACACACACATACAAACGCTAGAAGGCTACGCAGGCCACCCGCCCCATTGGAGCTGGCCTTCACCTCCCAACAGCAGAGTCATCTCAAGTCTCATCATTTCCATTTTACAGACAAGCAAACGTCCCCTTACTGGACCTGTTATTTATCAGCCCTGGGAGGACCCTTCTCTATCAACATAGATCAACTTGCCTGAGACACTGAGAGGTGAAGGGTCTTGCCAAGCCATCAGGATTTGAACCCAGGGCCTCCAGACTCCAATACCAGAGTGACTCGCCCAGGGTCATGCAGCTACTATGTGTGAGAGGTGGGAGCGGGAGCCACCATGTCCCAGTTCTTCCCAGAGCTCTTATCACCAGCCACTGCTGCCTTTCCTATACTTATCTGATGACTCCTTTCTGTAAAATAAGCCCCCAAATATGACCTCTTCTATCGCTCAGAAACTCATTCTAATTTTGTTCTATTGTTATTTTTATAATTTATTTTAAAGATCTCATTGTCAAAAAACATTTAAGGGGAAAGGTGAACGGGAGAGGTAAATTTTTTCATTGAAAAAATAAATTAAAATTTAAAAAAAGATCTCACTGTGCTTAGCTTTGCTGTGAATGAGGGAATGAATGAATGAATGAGCCCAAGAAAAAGTACTTAAGCAATCAAATCAATCAACCAACATTTACCAGGTGCCTTGCTCCATGGAGACTTTATCTGGCCCTCGGTCAAAAGCAATACAATTCTGAACTGGGTGAGGATTGTGTAAAGATTTCTGCCTCCCTGGTTCCCCTCCGGTGGTCTTGGGCCCCTGACGCCTCACTGTCTACCTCCCATGACATGACAAGTCTGAGTGGAGGGAAAGGCCATCCCTGGGGGCAGCTCCAAATTCTCCCCTGATATGAGCCAGCAGACAGACTTGAAATTGGCTTGCTGATCAGTCAGGCATGCCCCTATGGATCAGTAAGAAGAGCTGAACCCAAAGTCTCAGTCCCATCTCCCCGATGGAGGAAACCACTGGCTTGCTGGGCATTACAGATACAAGTAAACTGGTCTCTGGCTCTGGACACATCCCCAACCAATACCTTGCAGCTACTTCCAAGGAATGCACCTCAAACCCTGCCACCTGACCCAGAACAGAAGCCTCTAGGGACCAAATGGGCCCAGGGAAGAATCTGAGGACCTAGGGCTCAATTAACTCCTATTTTCGCAATGCAATTCAATAAAAATTTATTGCTATCTTTATGTAAGGCAGATCATTAACAAGGGTGGGACAGGTGGGGCTTTTTCCTGAGGGACCAAAATTGGGGAAAGGGTATTCCCCTCTGCTCTGCGGTACATCCTCCCCTCCCCCCACACACACACACAGTTCTGCCACTGCAGCCCCCTTCTCCTGAAGCCTGCCTTCCCTCTATCCCCACAGAGGTGGCCCCCTTTCCTCTTCCCTCTGCTCTGTGCTACCATCTCCCCTAAATGTTTATGCCCCAGGTGAAGAAATTTTTGTTATAGTTCTGGTATAAAGTACTAATCCCAGGTAGAGTCAGTTTCACAAAGCTTAAGGGACATTTCCCTAAAAAGCAATGGTTCCATGAAACTGGGAACAACTGAGAGGCTATATGTATGGCTGACTGTACACACACAGTCTGGCCTTCCCCAAGAATAAGCTGCCTTAACCCCCAGGCCCCTGCCCTGCCACTGGGCTGTTTGGGGACAGAAACTGCCAGCAGATACAGGGGACAGTATTATCTTGTAACTGCAGTGAGAAGCAGTGGAGAATACTGAACTCTGGGGCAGGAAACCTGGATGCCAATCCCTGCTCTGCCATTTATCAGCTGTGTGGCCTTGGACAAGTCACTTTCCCTGAGATAGTGATATTTGGAACAATCACTTCCCAGGGCCACTGTGAGCAGTTGTTATCAAATGTGCTGTTTTTTGGGGGGGAGGGGTCCTTCTCTCAGTTTCCCCTACACCTCTGCTGAGTCTGTTTTTCCTGCTTATTGAGCTCAACCCCGCCAGCATCCAGCAAGGCCATCTCCTAAGTCGCCTGGGCACACCTCCTCCCAGCATAGTTCCAGATCTGAGAGGGTGAAGTTAGCTTCTACCCTCCTCCCTCTGCCAGCCTGATTCCACCATGAAGGCTTGCTTTCCTTCACCTCCCAGAGGAGCCGGAAGCCAGGAGGGGCGTGGCTGGCCAGCTGGCTCATTCACACTCTAGGAAGGCCATTGACGCCTCTCTTTGTCAGACAAGGGAGACTTCTACCTACGGCGCCTAAGAAAGAGAGCCTGGCTAGCACTGTTCCTCCTTTCCTCCCCCCTTCCTTTGCCTGCTGATTGTCTTCCCATTCTCTAAAATCCAGCAGCAATACCACCTCTTCTTAAAGCTTGTCCGGAGCCCCCATCGGGAACACTCCACCAGACCTCAGACTGGGAGCTCCATAAGGGCAAGGCCCATGGCTTTTCTAAGTGTTGTATATTCCCTAGCACAGGGCTATGCAGTGGTTAACTGATAAATGTGGGAAGGGGGGAAAGAAGAAGGAAGAGAAGGAGAGAGAGAAAGGAAAAGGGAGAAAGGGGAGAAATGGGAAAAGGGAAGGAGGGAAGAAGACTTAGAGTATGGCAGTCAGGTAAGCTTCTATGGCCCGTCCCTGCCAAGCACTGGGAGGACCCCAGCCTGAGGGGCACAGGGTCAAAGAGGTGTTACCAGCCATCAGATGCCAGACAGTTCATTCTGATCTTTTTAAGAAAAGGGATAGGGTGATGAGTTGAGACTCAGAAGCATGACAAGGGACTGACTCCCTCCCTGGCCTTTCAAGGAAGTGGGCAGGGCTGGGGCCTGGTGAGCTTGGGGGCAAGCTGAGGAAGCTGCTCTGGTAGTCCAGGACCTGCTCCTCCCTGAGACAAGACAGAACAGGAGGATGAGGAGGAAGAAAACATGTGAGCCACATCTTTGGGAAACAGAGGGAAGTGAAAGTTCAATAAACAGCAAGATGTCCTCATGGCTGCTTCATGCAGCTTTACAGATAGACCACAGGTCATGGGCACCTAGCCCTGGCCTTTCTCTGCCCAACAGAGGACCTCCTCCTGGAGCCAGAAGCAGCTCGATATTTTGCCAATGAACCAAGCCTCGCCCAGGGATCAGTGTGGCCCAGGAGCAAGAGCACTGGGTCTGATAAGAAGACCTGAAAAGCCTGACTCATGAGCTATGTGACCATGAACACATAGGTTCCCTCTCTGTGCCTCAGTTTTCCCAGAAAATGAGGGGGCTGCACAAGGTCATCTTTAAGGTCCTCCCTGTCTCTGAATCCTATGATACCACATGGATGGACAGTTAAAACAAAAAACAAAAACAAGACAGAAAGAACCCAGTCAAACGTACAAACTCTGCAGTCAGGTCCAGGTGGGATGAGAAGGCCCTTGGGGTTCTGTGATTTTGACTCATCTGAGCTCTTTATCCCACTGAATGGCTTCTGTAGTCTCCTCCTTTCAAGCATCCATCCATCCCTCTATCCATCCCCTTCCATCCATCCCTCCCTCCCTCTGCTCTGCTGCTGCCGCTTTCTCCCTCCGCGCCTGTCTCCCTCCTCTCTGCATCCCCCTCCTCCAACACAAGAGGAAACAGACAGAGGATATGACAGATGCCCAAAGCAATATTTTGTGAGGATAACAAAGAACCCAGGAGAGCTGTTCTGGAGAAAAGGGCAGACAGCTCCTGATGAGTAAAAATGCCAGCCAGTTACTACAAATCAAGTATTAGGGGGGTGTTGACCCTGGCGAGATCACAAAGAAGCATTTGTTAGCTGGAGGCCAGGCCCGGACAAGGAAAGGCAGGAGCTTGGACTCAGAGCACAGCTGGCTGCTGCTCCCCTCACCCCAAAATGATTTTGGAGGGATCAGACAAGGAGCCAGCTTGATCCAAAGGGCTGGGCCTGGGGAGGCCAGCAATCCTCATATGCTCCCATATCTCCCATATGCTCATATATCTCAAAGGGAAAGAGGGAGGGCAGGGACAAAACAGCCTAGGTTTAGAACTGGAAGGGCCTATAGAGGTCATCTAATCCAGCCTCCTCATTTGTACAGATGATAAAACTGAGGCCCAGAGGGGCAAGTGACTTGTCCAAGGTCACAGAGAGAGTAAGCAGTAGAATCTGGTTTTGAACCCAAGTCCTTTGACTCCAAATCCAATGCTCTTCCCTCTGTCCTAAATCATAGGATTCAGTAATCTTCAAGATAATCTTGTGAAGCTCTCTCCAAATGACCGGACATTGAGCACACACTGAGGTCCAGAGAAGTTAAGGCCTTGCCCCAAGCCACAAAGCTGGTAAAAAGCAGAACTGAACCCAGGCTAACTCCAGTTCCCAGGTGACTTCTGCTGCCCACCCTGTGATGTTCCTGATGGGGGAGAGGGGAGGGAGCATCCTGCCTGTCACAGGAGCCTGGGCCTGAAGGCGGAGGGGCTCACCACCCACCCCACCCCCTGCCCAGGCTCTGCCAAGGAGAAGCAAGCCCAGCCTGTTGGCAGAAACAGTCAATTTGAAGGAGGAGAAGAAAAGGACTTTGAAACCTGTTGCTCTATATTAATTACAACCCTGATCACATTCATTAGCCAGGAAAGCAATTATGTTAGCAATATTCATTAGCCAAGAAAGCAATTAATAAGGCAAATGTCTTCAGCTATTGATAAAGAAAAAAGGAAAGATATACACACAAAACCCACAGTGACTATAACCAGCAGCAGTCTGTTCTAGGGTAAACAGATGAGCAAACAGATGGGAAAGGGCTTGTTCTCACAAGGTTGTGGGGAGGCACGTGCTCTGGGAACTTTAAAACTCGACAAAAATGGGAATTCTTAGTATTTCCTGGCATTCAAGGCCCTGCATAATCTAGTGGCCACCTGCCTTTCCAGTCTTGTCTGGTACTATGCACTTCTGTGCTCTAGAGCTAAATGGAACTAGCTCCTGACAAATGCCCCATCCCCGTCCCCCTGCCTCAGTCCCCTTGGCTCAGGCCATGCCTTAAAGGACTAGCTCAAATGACACTTCCTCCTGAAGTCCTTTCCAGATTCCCTGTAGGCAGTCCTAGCCTTCCCTCCCAGACCTCAAATACCCCTTTGTCTTATCCTGTAATATTACATATGTGATATTATGCATTCTGGTTATACTTGTGTATCACTAGACTGGGAGCACTCTGGGAATAAGGACTATGCCTCTTCTGAATTTTGCCTCTCCCACAGAATCTAGCATAGTGCTCTATACACAATAGGCATATACTAAATGTTTCTTGAATTGAACTGAATTCCGAGTGGAAGGAAGAAAGGACTTGACATTCGACCACAGCAGGCTCCAGACAAAAGACACTAAGTACAGTGGATCATGTAAGAAAGTGCTTCTCCCTGAGCCCTAACACTGAAGGGAAAAGCCCCGCCCATGCGCCCTGAAGCAGGCTACCTTACCCCTCGGGCCTGCTGTGGGCCCTCTGCCCAACGGGAGGGAAGCTGGGATCCCTGGGAAGGCGCCTCTGAGCTGGCTCCCGAGAGGTCCTCCAGTTCTTCCAACTGCGGGGGCTGTCTGGGTCCCCATGGTTGGCGGACAGCCCCCAGGAGTCTGACTGATGGCCCAGACCCCAACTGAAAGAAGAAAAAGATACGTGGGCAAAAAGAGACTTCCAATGATCTGCCCCTTTTCAGGAGAGAGGGGTCTTGGGTCACAGCAGCCCAAGCCTCAGTCCCCTATCTTCTCCCCTCTTCCTAGATTACTACCAAATATCAAACACGCACACTCGTGTGCACGCACATGTGAGTATACACACACACACACACACTCACACACACACCCCAACCATGAACTTGGGGAAGGCAGAGGAAAGCCACTAAACCCAAATACTTAGAGGACTCCCCTAAGCTGTCAGGCAGTCTCATTCACTCTTCTCCATCCACCCAAAACAAACTCCAGCCTGTTCTTTGCTTGGCACATGGAAGAGAGAGCTAGCACCAGGGTCAGGAAGAACCTAGGGTCAGACCTTTCCTGTGACCCCTACTGGCTGTGTGACCACAGGCAGGTTCCTTAGCCTACCGAGCCTCGGCGTTAAAGGCCATGGCCCTTGGTCCTGAGAAAATCCCCCTACATTCTCTTTTAGGCTGAGTTCTCTATCCTCCATCAGGCTGGGAGCCCCTTCGGAACAAAGACTTCTCTGTTCTATACTGTGGGTCTGATGGGTTGGATTACTGAGCTATAGTGTATGTCCTATTGCTAAATCCTGCAACTAGTCCTGGGGCTGGGCTTCTCTGGGGCCTGAGGCAGACTTCGGACTCCCCCAGTCAAACCAGTCCTGCCCTACCTACAGGATCCATACTGGGTCAGTCCACTGAGGGAGGAACCCTTTCAAATGTCTAACTCAATATTTCCTGATTAGCACAAATCAGATTCCTGTGACAGAACCATCAGGATTTAGAGCTGGAAAGAACCTCAGAGGCCACCTAATTCAACCCCTCCATTTTACAGGCAGTAAACCTAAGACCCATCAAGGTAAAGGGACTTGGCCAGGGTCACACAGTCAGTAAACAGCAGAGCTGGCATCTGGACCATGGTCCTCTGGCAAAGCATTGGATTTGGAGCCAAAAGCCATGGGTTCAGATCCCGCTCCTACCACCAATAAGCTGGGTGACAGCTAGATAGACCCCTTCTCTCTGGAATATAGTGTCCTCATCTGTAAAATACCAAGAGGATCCTGGATGGCCTTCCTTGAGCTCCTTAGCCTGTGGCTCCAAGCTGGGGGGTTTTCTTGCTGTATTACATTTCCCGCAGTCCCTGACAGCTTTCTGAAGGGCCTCCCAGAGAATCTTCAGACTTTGTCTGAGCTATGTCTGTATGAAGTATTTGGGGAAATCTGGGGCAAGCAGAGTCAGTGTTTTTTAAGTAACGTGGCCCCAGAATAAAACACCCACTTCTGGCTCTTGTATTTCTTCTCTCTGCCTCCACACTACCCAGTGTGAGCTGCAAGGCGCTATCTCATGTACCTACCCAAGCCCAGCCTGAGGAAGGTGAGGTAAAAGACCCAGCCCCCAGAGCAGGGCCAGCTTCCAGCAGGCTGCAGAGCCCTCCTAGCTTACCAGGGCACAAACGAATCCCAGCTGCTACTTGCTGCTTCTTCCCTCCCTCCTTCCTCCCCAGGGGTGGCCAAGGGTTCTTACCTCTGGTTTCCCAACCCAAGGCCTGGCAATGACCCCACAAAAATCTTCCCATCAGTTTTGAGGGGAGGGATGAAGAGTAAGCAAGTGCTGAGAGGGTAGAGAGGATGGTGGGATGAGAGAGGAGCAGGAGGAAAGAGTGAGCAGCTGGAGAGAGAGAGGATATGCTTAGGAAAGCAGCCTTTCTTGGGTTAGGCAGGATGGAGAGGAGAAAAGCAGAGGTCAGGCAGAGAGGAGGGGGAGATAAAAGGATCAGGATACCCAAAGGTGCCAGGTGCCAGAGAGGGATGAGATTTAGGAAGATTCAGAAGGCCTCAGGGGCACACCCAGCATGCAGCCAATTCCCCAAGAGCCCCAGTGGCTCTGTGCTCCCAGACTATAAACAGTGCTCAAAGAATAGAACAAAGTGGGAAAATGATGAAAACGGGAAACCTACGTAACACACAAGTTTCACGCCATTTGGCAGGCGAGGCAATGTCCGCTCTTCCTCCTTGGAGAGAAAGAGAACAAACACAGAGATTACAATTCAGTCTGATGGCCTTCTGGGAAGGGAAACAGCCCCTGTCAGAGCCCAGTGCTGTGGACACTGGAGAGCAGGCTGGCCAGGATGGTAGCTCCAGAATGGCTCCCTCTCTGGTGGCAGAGCCCAAGACCAGCCTTGGAGCTTGCTGGGAGCACTGGGAGAGCTGTCGGCTTCTCCTGCTTCAGACCAGGAGGAAGAGGTTTTCCAGTGTAAGAGTGGGTGTGCACAGGGAGGCAGTGGTGGTGTGAAGGGAAGAGGAGACCAGCACTTAACCTCTAGCTCCGGGCCTAACTAGCTGGGTGACCAAAGACATGTTATTTCACATTTTTTAGACCCAGTTTTTTCATCTGTAAAATGGGGACAATAATGCTCACACTATCTTCCCTACAGAGTGACTGTGAAGAAAGTACTTTATGAGCTTAAAATCACCACAGATATTGGAATTGGTTTTGCTACTTTGGAATAAGCAGTCATTAGATTAAGAGAGTTGGAAAGAACTCTTTTCACAGACAAGTAAACTGAGGCCCAAGGAGGTGAAGTAAAGAGAAAGGATTTTCCTAAAGTCGCATGAATCTGGAGGTGAGCCAGGGCTCTTAGCACATGCTTCTGGTCCCTGGGGATCAGACCATTCCCTCTCCTCCTCCACTTCATGTTTGGGAGTCTTTCCTGTGCTGTTGGAACCTGGGAAGATCTTTACCCTCTCTAGCTTTATCATCTGGTTCTTTATCAGAGGAACCTCTGTTTCTTTTTCTTCTAAATGATCAAATCTATTCTTTGACTGTTCAAGAACCCTCACCCCATCTATAGTTGTGAAGGCCTTCTCCTCTAATTGTTTATGATATGACCTTTTATATTTAGGTCATGTATCCATTGGGAGCTTGATGTGGTATATGATGTGAGATGCTGGTCTAAACCTAGTTTCTGCCAGACTTTTGTCCAGTTTTTACAGAGGTTTTTGTGGAATAGGGAGTCCTTAGTCCAATATGAATCCCTATTTTTCACAAAGAGGCTTAGGACAAAATAAGATATCCACTACACCATATATATAGTAGATATTTAAATAAATCTACATTAACTCTAACTGAAATTGGAAGTAGGCATGACAGAGAAATTCAGGCAATAAATCTCATATGTAACATGTTACCAAAACTACTTGTATATGAAAAGAACATGCATGGTCAAATGGAGAGGTGAGCGAGTCATTTACTAACAGTGAGGGATGATAGATAGACAGCCTGAGGGCTGCCCAAGAAGCCAGGAAATATTCAAAGACTCAGAGGAGAGCATCCACCTATTGAACAAACCTTCCTCCATGAAGAATTGGTAGAAAGCCAGGGATGAGTATCCAACAGGATAAGAAGGCATGTGATCTCCCCTGGAGGCAGAGGGACCCCCAAGGAGATCACAGACCCACTAAGGAGTCAAAGTCTGTCCCAGCTTAGATGAATCTGCTATTATCTCATTATTGGTTTTAGAGACAACTACCATCCCCACCCCATCCCCAGTCACAGGAAACCCATCAGTCTCACTAAACAATCTATCTTCCGTCCTTGTGTAAGCCGCTTAGCTTTCCCCATGCTGTCACTGTTTAATCTGTTTGACAGATTTTTGCTTCTATATACAGACTCAGATTTTTTTTCTGAGCTCGATTTTATATCCAATTAATCAATTGATGGGTATTTATCCTGTACCTCCAATATGCCCCACATCCCATGTTGCTGGGGTGGGGAGGATGCCAATGGCAGCTGTCCGATGCCCATGGTCCTTCATGGTTTGCCTCAGAGCTATTCTCACAATAGCTTTGGGAGGGAGTGCAAGCAGCAGTATCTCTATTCATAGAGGAGGAAACTGAAGTAATTCACCCAAGGTCACCTGGGCCTCAGAGCAGGGGCTCAAAGGAAGTGCTTTCTGCTGCAAGAAGAACATGATGTGAACCCATTCTGGGATTGCCAGGCTAGGCTCAAACACAGGAAACAATTAGAGAACAGCACAAGAAAGTATTTGGTACCCTATTTAGCTAAGAGGGCAGAGGCGTATATAACATTCAATTAGAAAGACTTCCATCAAACATGATTAAAATGAAAAAGAATACTTGGTGTTTGAAGGATGCCTGGATCCAGGCCAGAGTCTTCAGGCCTCACTAGCCCACAGTTAGCTTCCTGGGCACCCTCTCTTCCACTTGGAACTGGCACATCCAAGAGCCTCTCCTTTGGATCCTGGGGTCTGGAAGGGGCTAAAAAGGACTTCAGAAATATCTACTGTGTCCCCCTCATTTTATATCAGAGGAAAGTGACACACAGAGTGACTTAGCAAAGGTCACTCAGGCAGCATGTGGCAGTGCAGGGCTTCTCACTTCAATCCAGGACTCTGTCTCTCCCAGGTCCCTGCTCCTTTCTTCCCTCTCTCCTCTTTATCCCAGAGAGACCCTAGACCAGATCCTCTTTTCCTTAAAGAATTCTAAGGGTCCACCCAGAACAGAACTTAATAGTATTAGCGTATGTATACATATATTTGCATAAATTATATGCATATGTACATGTGGGTGTGTATATGCATGTATACAAAGTTCTATTAAAAGTTCCACTCCTCCCCCAACCTCCCTAGAGTACTGCTCCCTAGAGGGCTGTCTAGCCTGTCATCCCATACTCTGGGTTCTGGAAGCACTTTCTCTTCCTCCCCCCTCCCTATATCATAATCCAAGAATGGGAAGGGCTGGGAGGAAATGTAAGAAGAGGGTAGAGGAAACCCTTCCTCTGAACCTCAACAGGATGTATTCTTCACCATGGGGGAGAGGATGGAGGCCGATATGAGCATTGGGATGTACTTAAATTAATTTTCAGATAGATCCGGGAATGAAAGATCTGGAAAGGACCTGTCGAGATCATGTGGCACATCCTTCTTTATTTTACAAATCAGGGAACTGAGGCCCAGAGAGATCAAGGGACAGCATGATGCAGAGGAAAGAGAACCCGGGCTGAGATTTTTCTCTCACCTCTGCTTACCTCTTGAGGAAGTCATAATCTCCTCCAGCCTCACCTTTCTCATCTGTAAAATGAAGGTTGCATTAACATCCTCTAATGCCCCCTTATCAGCTCTAAATCTATGACATGACTTAGCCAAGGCCACAAAGCTGGCAAATGGCAGCTCGGGGATTGTCGCCCTCCATTCTACCACTCCTAGAGTTTCGAGGGGTAAGGTGGAATTCACAGCCTCATTGCAAGAAAGCACTCTGGGAATGTAAAAATCCAGCAAGTCCATTGAGATATTCCAGGCACTGTCATACAATGGGAAAAGCACATGGCCAGGGTTTCAGGGTAGCTGGGTTAAATCTTGGGACTGAATTAGAAGACCATGAATAATTTCTGTAAGAAAAACATGGAAATGTACTGAATCTGAAGTCAACTTATTTGGGTTTGAAAAAAAAAAAAGAATTTTAAGGGTCAAACTCTAGAGTTTCTGGTTAGCCATTACATACAATTTATCTAAAGGATGTGGGCCTGGTGGTACAATGGGCCCGGTTCTAATACAACTTTCCTATTCTACTGAGCCCACATTCATGCTTAGCCAGTTAGCAAACTCAGATCCCTGGTGGGCTTGCAATGTTGCAACCCCAGGGCTTCAGGTCTAACAAGGGATCTAACTGCATGTATCCCCACCATGTGACAAAGAAGATGTACCAGGAGGTAGAACAATCAGGCTCGCTGCACCCCACCCCCAAATCACTCTCAAATTTCCAAGATGGCTCCAGTCTTTATAGTACTTGGCTTCTAGAAAATTCACATCTACAGAATAACTCCTTTTCCCATAGTCCCAGGTTAATAAAGGTCTGCCACTGCAATTCTGCCCATTATGGAAGTCTGTCTCTGCGAATGGCAGAACAGAAGCCAGATTTTCCATTTCCAAGTGAGGGAGGACGTGATGGGGGCGGCGGGGGGCGGTACACAGGGACCTAGATTCAGAGTCAGAGGCCCTGAGGCATCCCAGCTCTATTGACCTTTTGTCCGTGGCTAGTCACTGTCCATCTCTGGGACTGTTTCCTTCTAACTAAGATTCACCTGAAGGTCTCTATTAGCTACCTAACCCATTATGCAAAGGAAAGCAGGGCCCAGTCCTTGGCACTGGAGGTCACACGAAATTCTAAAGACATGGTCCCTGTCCTGCCTTCTGGAGGTTAGGGCAAGGTCCCAGCACAGACAGGTATCAGACAACGATACACTCCCATACATGAAACAGACTTCGGAGACAAACAAATGATACTCCAAGGAAAGGCTCATGGGAGAGGGAGGAGGGAAGAAGAGGTGAGAAACAGGGGGCAAGAAGTAAAGGGGAGGGAAGATAAAAAGGAGATGGGGGAGGTAGTCAGAGGAGGCTGTGAGAAGCATCACGGCTGGCCTTTAAAGGGGGTTCAAGAGCATCCAAATGACTCCCATTTCTATAAGTCTTTGCCAGAATGGTTTCTGAACAACAAACCTGTGGGGTAGAGAGCACAAACATCAGCCCATTTTACAGAAGAGAAAAGTGAGCCTCAGAAAGAGGGTCGCCCCTGTCCTCCAGGGTCCCCAGGCCTCTGCTTTCCTCTGCTCTGATACACAGTTCTGACTACAAACACAGGGCCCCACTGCCTGAGGCCCCTGGGCTTTTAGGATGTTCATTTCAACGCTTTTCAGAAAAAGTCTATTCTCTTATTTCCTGTACTAACAGAGGAGATAATTCCCAAACAGCAAATGACCCCAAAATCATTTCTACCTGGTTTATTATATGATTCCTCACAATGACATCCATATACACACATAAACACACTCAATTGGTTCTTATCACTTCATTTATAACTGACATCTCAAGGCTTCACAAAGTCTGTGATATCATAAGTGTGGGCAGATCCCCAGGCAGATCAAGGTGTTGTAAAGTACTCCAGATTTGGAGCTAGAGGTCCTGGGATCAAATCCCAATGCCCCTGCTTTGCTCTCTGTGCAACTTGGAAAAATCACTTTATGTCTCTGGGAATCAATTTCCTCATTTGGAAAATATAAGGCGGCCGGGAGAATTAGATAAACTCTCAGGTCCTTGTCAGGTCCTAATCCTATGGCCCCATAAGCCCCGTGGATTCCCTCTCCATGGCCTGGTTGACAGTTTCATGAGTTGTAGCCAAAGCCAACAATGACCTGGTGGTCATACTGGGGGGACCTTCTATGCACTATGCTAGCCTCTCCCAAACTGGAAGGGACCTCTAAGGCCACCTAAGGCCCAAAGATAGCAATGATAAACTACTCCCCCTGCTCATCTTTTCAGTCATCCTTCTTGACCTCTCTCAGTACCCTCTCTTCTCTTGGTTTCTGTGACTCTGCTCCAGGGCCAAGGTGGAACCAGCTCCTACTGCCTTGGGCCAATAGTTCAATTTTCAGGGTGACCACCTAGAAATTAGCAAGTGTTACAAATCAGGACTTGATTTACTGTTTTGTTGATTGCCTAGATTTGAGTGATGGAGATGCAGATTAAACTTAAAAGTGTGTTGTTCACACTTTTTTTTTTCAGAGAACCAACTGTTAAATATTTCCCAGTATCCTTTCTTGCACTACTCTGTCCCAGTCTCCCAGTCGAGGCCATGCTTTGTTTGCTGGGTCTTCCAGGTCCTGCCCATGGGCAGAGATGCTCCCCAGCACTGTGTACTAGGATGTCTTCGCCTCTCTACACTCTCTCCATGACCTCATCAGCTCCCAGGCCTTTAATGATCATCTCCAGGGAAATGACTCATAGGTCCGTAGGCTAGTGCCGGTAGCTCCCCTGAGCTCCAGTCCTGAATCACCAACTCTGTTTGACCTTTCCACCTGGATGTTCCCTAGACATCTCAAACTCCACATATCTAGGACAGATGATCTTCCCCTCAAAGTCCAACCCTCTCTTGACCTTCCCTGTTTCCATCAAATGCATTCACCATTCTTCTGGACTCCTAGGTTCCTAACAATGTTTGCCTCTACTCCTCTCTCCCTCATCCCATCTAGCAATTTCCCACATCTTGTCATTTCTCCTTCCACATCACCCGCATCTGTCTCCTCTCCCCTCAGACAGACAGGCCCTATGACCTCTCTCCAAGTCTCCTGGGTCTCCTGCCTCAAGTCACTGCACCCTCCAATCCATCTTCCACACACAATCATCAGAGTGATTTTTCTTAACAGCAGATCTGACCATGTCATTTCCCTAATCAATAAACCCTGGTGGCTCCTATGGCCTCCAGGATCAAATCTAAATGCCACAGGAAGCCTCACTTTTCAGCCTCCCCTTCCTGCCTCTTACGGCTTCAGGAATGCCTGCCTCCTCTCCCACCTCTCTCTCATCCCTTGCACTAGCCATCCCTCACGTCCAGAATGTTCTCCATTGTCCCTTCACTTTTTTCAAGATCCAGATCAAGCTCCATCTTCTCCAAGAAGCTGGTCCTCCCAACTGCAAATCTGGGCTCTCTTCCCAACCCATCTTGTATTGATTCTGCATGTATTTATCCTCTGTAGACAACTCTGTACAAACTGTCTCTCCTAGAAGAACGTCAGCTCTTTAAAAGGAGAGGCTTTCAGTTTTCTCTTTGTATCCCCTGTGCCTAGACCAGTATCTGGCATGCAGTTGGTGATTAATAAATGCTTGCTTTTGTTGATCTATGCAAGCCATTCCTGACCCAGCCTCTCTACAACCCAACTGACAAGCTTTCTCTGTGGCTTCTTTCTGTCTTTCTCCTCTGTTACAGTCCCATTCTGTGACTTCCTGACAAGGGCCAGGGTTCTTCTCTGCCTTTTCATATTGCTTAACTTTCTTGTGGAAGCCCATTTTTAAAAGAATGGTCCATTCTACCTGAGAACTCCTGGTGCGGTGATATGTTCCTTGAACCCCAAGCAGGGAGGGTGGCCTGAATTTAAAGGACAGCTAGCCTCACTTAGCTCTGGCAGAAACAAACACAGCACTGTTCCCAGGTCACAGGATGTCTCCTCATGCCCTCCAGACTTGCTAGTGGTGAGATCTTCATCCCTTTGTCATTCTTGCTGGTGTTGCCCAGGAGAGCTCCCTGTAGCACCAAGGTCTGCTTCTTGGCTTGGTCTGCCAGCTTCCTTCTCCTCTTCCTCCATCCAAGGCTGCCTCCTCCTTCCACCCTTCCTCCTTTGTTCTCTCCCTTCTCTGCCCTGTGGTTCTCAGATGACATTAGGCCCACACTGGAGATCTTTCTGACACAGCAGGACTTTCTAAAGCTCACATGAGCCTTGGAGCCCCCAGCCTGTGGGAGCTCAGGGTCACTTCTAAATGATGATGCAGCACTGGGTGTCAGTGACTAGCACCAAGAGAGATGCCATTATAGGCTGGGGCACAAAGGAACAAGGAAAATCCCAACAGACAAGTGTGATGAGTGGCACATACACACACACACACACAGCATTATGTAGCATTTAGAGACTTTACAGAGGAGGAGACTAAGGCCCAGAGAGGCTAAGTGACTTGACCAAAGTTACACAGGGAGTAAAATGAAGCCAGGATTCAAATCAAGGTCGTGTTGTGGAGGGGGTGGAGGGAGAGTCTCTGCAGCCCCAACAGCTAAAGAAGATAATCCACTCAGAGAGAACCAAGGAGTGACTACATTTTTCTTTCCCTCTGAGCCAATTTGTCTTCTTTCAGAATCCACTGCAAAAGCCTGTGGGAGGAGAAAATTTTGTAATGAGCTGTTACAAGCCAAACTTCTCCACTTTTCAGGCAGTTTCCTCATCATCCCATCGAGTGTGTTACTGCATCTGTTGTTGCTGCTAGAATGTGAGGACAAACAAGCAGGGATCCTCTTGAATGCATAAGTCATGCCTGCCCACTGACGCCCAGGGTGCCCAACAACAAGGCAAGGCAAGAAGCCCTGTGCCCATCTCGGGCCTAACACTGCCCCCGCCCTCCTGGGGAATGCCCAATGCCCAAGCTCAGCTCCACTGTCCAGCAGAGGACAGAGGGTATGTGGTGCCTTCCCTGCAGCAAGCTCGCAAGGAGTGGCTCGCCAACGCCCCCCAGCTTAGGTGACTCCGTCCCTGCCATCTGTGCTGCCCGCCAAACATCCCATTACTCCTTTGTGGCAGCAAACAGCTTTCCTCTGCAGGGATGACAAGGATCTTTCCATTGATAAGAAGACCTCTCACAGATAAATCAGCTTAGAAAGATGTATGAACATTGCTCATTCCATACCAAAAATGTATCAGCCTCTGACAAGGAAAAAACCATTAGATGGGCTAATATCATCCTGGTCCCCTGCCCCTTCCTACTGACAGGATTCGTGAGTGCTCACAAACTCACCAAACGTTAGGGCTAGGAGGGCGTAGAGCACACAACACAGAACATTAAAACACAGAATATTGGAACTTGAAAATGGCCTGTGAAGAGGCAGCAAAGCAAAGGGGACAGAAAGCTGCCCAAGAGCCACAAAGATCTGGCTTTGAGTCCCATCTCTGACACACCCAGGGCCCAATGACACTGGACAAGTCACAACCCAGACAAGCAGATGCAGGGCAGTGATGGGGGGTTCCCTAGGCCCATGGAACCACAGATCCAGTCCACAAGAAGGAAACAGAACATTGGAACATCAAAGCTGGAAGAGACATGAGAACATGAAATGTCAGGGGGGGAGGGCATTAGAACACAGAATGTCAGAGATAGAGTATTAGAACATGGAATGTGAGAACTGGAACACAGAATGTCAGAGACAGGAGCATTAGAAGATGTTGTCAGAGCCAGAACACAGAATGTTAAAGCTGGAACATAATATGTCAGAGCTGGGAGGGCATTGGAACACAGAGTTATCAGAGGAACA
>NW_027187338.1:9061939-9140214 GCF_028583685.1 Petaurus breviceps papuanus
GGAAGACATTAGAACACAGAATGTCAGAGCTGGAATGCAGAATGTCAAAGCTGGAACGCAGAATGTCAGAGGTGAGAAGGCATTAAAACACGGAGTTATCAGAGGAATATAGAATGTCAGAGCTGGACCTGGCCATGTGACCTTGAGCAAGTTACTTAACCCCAATTGCTTAGGGGTGGCCAGGTGGCTCAGCAAGTAAGAGCACCGGCTCCAGTGTCAGGATGACCTGGGGATCAAGTCCAGGCTCAGATACTTAGCACCACACCCAGAAATAACTGGCCGTGTAACCTTGAGCAAGTTACTTAACCCCGATTGCTTTAAAAAAAAAAAAAGAATGTCAGAGCTGGAATGCAGAATGTCAGATGTGGGAAGGCATTAGAACACAGAGTTATCAGAGGAACACAGAATGTCAGAACTGGAACATAGAATGTCAGAGGGGGAGGGCATTAGAACACAGAATGTCAGAGGAACAAAGAATGTCAGAGCTGGAATGCAGAATGTCAGAGGTGGGAGGGCATTAGAACACAGAATGTCAGAGGAACACAGCATGTCAGAGCTGGAGTGCAGAATGTCAGAGTTGGGAAGGCATTAGAACACTAAATGTCACAGCTGGAAGGGACCTGACAACATCACGCTGAATGTCAGAGTTAAAAGGAACATGAGAGATAAGTCTCATCCTGTCATTTGGCTCTCAGAGGGAGTATGACTAACCACAGCCACGGAACAAGTTAGAAGCCATTTTTGGACTCCCCGGCCATCACTTTTCTATTCCCCCATGCTCTCTCTCCCTTGGGCCCTAAATAAGATGGCACAGAGGGCAGGCCAAGAGTACAGCATCTCCAAGCTCTAGGTGTGCAGGGAAGGCAGACCCAGCAAAGGCAGGGCAATGAAGAGGAGAGTTTGGTTTGCTCTTATCAGTACCTGCTGATGAGAAACCTCACAGACAAATGGTCTCCCTATGTTGAATTTCTCTCTTTCTAGTCAGTCCAGATCACTGCTGCCCAAATAATCTGATTCCTATTACATATGCATCATAATCTGCCTCCATTTTAAAACCTTGGCTTTAAAACCTGGCCTCCTCCTACCAGTCACAACAAACCTAAACTCCTTAGTCTGGCATTCATGGCCCTCCATCAATGACTCCCCTCTCTCCTCACCATCCCGGCCCTAGACAATCTCCTGTCTCATTAATCCCCGACTCCTACATAGTCAGCTTCCTCATTAGCCAGACCCCGCTGTGTCTGTCCCTTCTACAGCTCCAGTTATTGCTTCAAACTAGAATTCCTTTCTCCTTCTCCTGTCTCTCCCTGTAGCCTGACTTCCTGAAGGCATTGCCTGACTGACCCTAGGAGAGACCCAGGCCCAGACCTGTCAGTGTTCCAGTGGCCCTGGGCTGGAGGACTTTCACCATTCAGGATAAGCTGACCTCTAACCCACAGCCTGAGGCCCTCACACTTCCTGCATCCGAACCCCTGGGCTAAGAGACCAGCTGCTTTGATGGCCAGCTAACACTGCTTTTCTCCCAGCACAGGAAGAGGATGCCCAAAGTCTCTTTCACTTCTGTTTCCATCTCAATCACTCCAGGCCACAGGAGGGGCTCATGGACTTTGAAAGTCCATGGTTTCCTTGGTATGGATGTGCACCAGTGCAGATCACAACCCCTTCCTGATGCAGGAGATGCCCCTGCAGTGGCTATCAAGCCCCATGCCTGGAACTTGCTCCCTCCTCACCTCTGCCTCTTAGAATCCTGGCCCCCATAAACTCAGCTCAAAAGGCACCTTCTATGGGGGGGGGGGGTTCCTTCCTGGTATCCCCAACAGCTCATGACTTTCCCTCTCAGATTACCTTCCATCTATTCTTTATTGTCTCATACCTGGTTATGGCCATGTTGTCCCCCCACCAAAATGTCATTTCCTTTAGGGCAGAGACTATTTTTGTCTTTCTTCCTATCTTTAACCCTCGGCACAGTCCCTGGCACAAAGGAAGCATCTACTAAAGTTTACAGATTGAGCTGAGCATGGCTGTGGGTGAAAAAATCAGTGATGGGTCTTTTTCAATTTAGTCAGGCTAGTCCTCAGAAGGCAGTTAGACAGTCAATGGCTGGACCAGGCCCCCAACCCTTTCCACAGCTTGTTGGGACCGCCATGATATCTGCTCTGCAGGTATGACCTTCAAGAGGCCAAGGTGTCGCCTCCACACCCAGTAAGGCATCCCAGGACAGCATTTACAGGAGACAACTTGACTGAGAATGAGATCACGGATCTATGTCAGCACTAAAGAACTGTTTTACAGTACCACAGGTTTTACTTGGCACCTCCAAATTCCGAGAAGCAGGAAGGGCAAAGATGATTATTCCCATTTGAAAGATACATACACGGAGGTTTGGAGAGGTAAAGCATCTTGCTCAAAATCACCCAGGGAGTAAGCATCAGAGGTGAGATTTGAAGCTAGGTCCTGTCACAGCACCCAGCTGCCAGCAGCAGGGGCTTACAAGGAACCGAGGAGATAGTCTTAAAGGGTTCAGTGCAGTCCCTGCCCATAATAAGCACTTTATGAACACTGTCATTATTATTACATCAGTATAAGTTCTCTTTCCACTGTGCCACGCTTACTGAACTCTGCTTGTGTATCTATGTGTGCATACATATGATTTAGAATTCAAAATCTTATAAAAGTGAGTACTGAAAACTAAAAATAAATTAATCTTTTAAAGAGACTCCTCACTATCTATTGCAGAGGTTCTTCACAGGAAGCCTATGAACTTTCCAAAACTATTTTGTTAAGTGTATGTCAATGTGATTAATTTCCTTTTTTCCATTTTATTTTCTGCATTCAGAGACATGTTTTCTGAGAAGAGAACCACAGACTTCACTAGACTACCAAAGGGGTCCAGGACATTCACACATTCCATCTGTCCACGCTTCCCTGACCACAATAAACACCTCTGGTCATTACCCACCTCTGTGCCCAGTACAGGACTACGCTCTTCCTCCAACTGGAATGCTTTCCCCACTATTCCCACTCAAACCTTGAAGACTAGTGGACACTAAGTAAAGGCTAGCTGATTGATCGATTACAAGTCCCCTGTCATCCATCAAATCTTTCCCTGAGCACAGAATGGTGGAAAGAACACTAGAATCCCTCTGGAACCTCTGTCTGGAGCTTAGATTGGAAATAGGAGGCAGCTTTGTCATTGAGAACAACTGCAAAGTCGGTACCCATCAGCTGGCTGAACGAGTTCATGGTGTATAAATATAGTGGACTATAATCGTACCATAAGGATTGGTGACTATGAAGAATTCAGAGAAGCTTGGGAAGATGTGTATGAATGGATGCAGAGGGCAGTGAGCAACTCTAGAAGGACAATGTACATAACATGTGAAAAACCATCTGAAAATGTGACTGAATTTGAAATGAATGCAGTGAATCAAGAGGTCAGGGTCAGGCAGCTGTGGATACTGAATGTGGCATGCGCAGATAGACATAGATTAAACAGACATAGCTGCCATATTAGTTGGTTTAACTCAACAGCTTTTTGTTCCAAAAGAGGAATTTGGGGGTGGGTATTAGGGAGGAAGCATATAGATAAAAAATAAGTGTGTCGTAAACACATCCAGACTTCTTTTTAAAGAGGGGAAAAAAGGAACAGATTTGGAAATAAAGGAAGAACTGGGTCTAAAGCCCTTCTCTGACCCTTACTAGCTGTATGACCTTGGGTAAGTTAGTCCTTGGTCTCATCCATAAAACGGAAATTTTAAAAAGCTTTTTTACTTCCAACCTCAAAGGGTATTATAGTAAGGAAAGTTCTGTAAGCCTTAAAGCACTATGGAAATTGTAGGTGTCAGTAACAGCTCAGTTTTCCTAACCCTAAATCCAACTCTAACCTGATACACTGTAATATTTCATCTTAGGTTGGCTTGTAGATTCTCTAATTGTTTCACGTATTCCTGTCAACTCCCTCATTTTTCCTCTGGTTTCCAATCAGTCCATTCCTAAAACAATGGTACCCCAAACTAAACACAATGTTAAGGATTCAATCTGAGCAAAGAACACATAATGACCATTTCCTGTTCTGGAAGCTGTCCCTCATTTAATCCAGCCAAAGATCACACTTTTGCTGCCATGTTATGCTTTTGTGGTTGAGGTCCATTCAAGTTCCCCAGATCCAAATCTTTCGCATCTGGCCACATTTCCCCAATCTTATGCTTATGAAATTGATTTCTTGAATCCACACCCAAGACTTTACATTTATCCCTATTATGCTTCATCCTATTCAATCCAGCCTGCCAAGATCTTTATGGATATGACTTTGTCACTCAATATCTTGGAGGTCCCTTCCAGTTCTGCCTTATCTGCATATTTGATAAGTATGCCATCTATGGCTTCATCTAAGTCATAGATAAAAATTGTGAATGGCACAGAGCTAAGCCCAGGTCCTATTGGAGAACTCCTCTCAAACTGACATGGAACCATTAATGACCATTCTTTGGGTCTGGCCCTTCAAGCAGTTCTGAACCCAGTCAACCATGCTATTGACTAGTCTGCATTGTTCTCTCTCTCTCTCTCTCTCTCTCTCTCTCTCTCTCTCTCTCTCTCTCTCTCTGCTTTTTGGAGGGCAATTGGGGTTAAGTGACTTGTCCAAAGTCACACGGCTAGTAAATGTGTCAAGTATCTGAGGCCCTCCTAACTCTGGGGCCAGTGCTCTATTCGCTGTGCCACCTAGCTGTTCCAGTTATCTCTTTTCCACAACGATAGCATGAGAGATTCTGAAAAAATGCTTTAAGGTAAACTAAAGTCTGTAGAATTCTGTGTAATGGGGTTAGTCTAGCAGGATCTACTCTTGGTGGGACCATGCTACTAGTGATCACTCAAAATGTTCACAAGCCATCCTTTTAATCACACGTTCTAGAACTTATCCAAGAATCAAAGTCAAACTCATATCCCCACAGCTGGAAAACCCCACTCACTTTCTCTATGGTAAAAACTGGGCCATTTGTGCTTCTCCCATCCTGTAGTAACTGTCCTGCTCTCCAGTCTTTCCAAAGTCACCAACACTGACTCAGTCATCATGCCTCGTGGTTCTCTCCGTATGTTGGGATTTACTCTATTTGCTGGGTGACTTAACCTCATCAAGGGGAGCCTAGTGCTCTTTATCTCTTAACCCAGCAGTGGGGAACCTTCGGCCTCAAGGCCACATGTGGCCTTCTAGGTCTTCAAGTGAGGCCCTTTGATTGAATCCAAAATCCTAGAACTTCTGTCAAAGGGCCACACTTGAGGACCTAGAGGGCCACAGGTGGCCTCGAAGCCACAGGTTCCCCACCCCTGATAGTGTATTCTTTCCTCTCCAATGCATGGACAATTCTTCTTGGCAGAGAAAACAGAAGCAAGAGTTAAGTGGTCCTTCCTTCCCTCTGTTGCCTATTATTACCATCCCATCCACCCTGAGCAGGGAGCTTTTCTCTTTTGGGATCCCCCTCTTCTACCCAGCACAGCTGTGGGCTGTCCTCACCTTTTATCGCCAGGCTCAGCTCATTCCTGGTATGAAACTGCCTAACCCCTTGGTATTCACCTTTAGTCACCTGACCCTTTTTGCATATACCAGATACTTTTTAAAAGATTTTTTAAAATCCCAGTTGCCCAGTGAGCTTCCTGCACACCCACATTGGCCATTTTCCTCTTTAAAACCATTTGTTTGGAGCTTCAGAATGTCATTCCTGAATACTTCCCAGCCCTCCTGAGCTGCCTTCCCCTGTAAAAGGACAAATCGTGGGCTCTGTTCCTTCCTCTTCAGTCTCTGAAAGCTGTTCTCCCCAAATCAAGCCCATCCTTCCTGTCTCACTCCCCACAGTGCCTATCATTTTAACTTCAGCAACCAGTCTTTCTTGTGGATCAGCAATATACATAATGCTCAGAATCAGATTCCAATTTTCAGCTTCTCTTGGCATTTCCTGCATCTTTTAAAGGATGGAATTATCAGGACAAGCAGCCAGGAATGTACCAACATCTCTGCTGTGGGCAGAATCCTTCAAGTAGAAACCAAGAAACCTGAAGTCTCCCATCACCACCAAATTCCCTGCTTTCCTGTCTTCCAAGCCTGGCTGAAAACTTACCTGTTTTCTCCTCCTGTCCATGGGGTCTATAATATTTTCCCATGACAAAATCATTTCTGCTTCTCCCTCCATTGATTTTCACTCAAATGTTTTCTTTTTTTTTTTTCCCCTCAAATACAGATCTACCTTCACACAGAAGGCAGTTAAAGAGAAGGGACTACTCTTCATATGTATGTCTGGGGCACATAATCTCTACCAAGTACAAGTAAAAAATAAACCCCAGGCTCGGAGACCCTTCAGGTTAGGAGGGATCCTCAGAACTCTTGAGTCTAAGGTGACCTACAGAGGGTTCAGATAACATCATGGAGCGCAGAACCACAATTCGATGTGATACATGTATTAAATACCTACCACATGCCAGAAGGATCCTTTGTTCTGTTCTGGGGATAAAAAGGTGGCTATTTAATAGATCCTGATGTCAAGAAAACTTATGATCACATGTACAAAGATGCTGATGCTAGGAAAAATATGAGAAGGAAAAGATCCCTTTCATCTGGTGGGGCAGAGAAGACTTCATGGGGGAGGTGCCATGGGAGTGGGGCCTTGAAGGGCAAGTCTTCAATGGGAAAAGATGGGAATGGAGAGAACATTCCAGGGATGGGAGGAGGGGAGAGGGATGAGAACAAGGGATGGTAATGACGGAGAAGATGGAGAAGAGTTTTGTTTCGTGGCAGCAGAGCAGGGTCAGGCTGGAACCAGACTGTGAAAAGCTTGAATACCAGAAAGATGAATACTTTATTCAGTAGGCAAAGGGGAGCCAATGAAGGTTTTATATGGAGGGGAGGTGACATGACTAGAATGGCATTAAGAAGATTATTCAGGTAATTTGTGGATGGACTGAAGACAGAAGAGCTTGGAAGCAAGACGGTCGATTAGGAGACTAACAATGGTCCATGCACCAAGGAGTTTTAAAAGAAACCAGAAATGTGTGGCAAGCACTCCTTCACCTTTGAGGTCACAGGAAGCAGGCACACCTTCCCACAATGCCTTTTGTGGTTTCTAAGACAGAATCTTGGGATGGTTAAACCAGGGATCTGAATGAGTATGCTACCTTTGATGTTCATGTGCTTATGTCCTTGCTGAAGGTCCCTAGGCCATATCCCCTGTTTCAAAGCAGAGCCCAATGAAAATTCTGGCCCCCTGGGTGCTAGCTAGCCTGGGGCTGTCTTCCCTCCTTCATGCTGCAGGTAACAGCACAAGGGCTAAAGGGAAAGAAATGCTTGGGAACTGAAAAGGGAAAAAGAGATGTGGGAAACTGAGGTAGGTGCAGACACAAGAAAGAGATAACAGCCATGTTAGCAAATGCCAAAGGAGAACTCAACAATCACAAAAGTCACAACAATAGGCTTTTCCTAAATAGAGAAGCTGGGCTCTCAGTAGCGTTGTGAACCCAGTCAGCATGGGGCTACCTGCACCTCCCTCCTAGTAAGACCCTTTTCCAGAAAAAAAAAAAAAACAACACACAACTTTGGAAATACAGGAACATGGCCACTGCCATTAGGATGACATTGCCCCATATACACCAAGTCTGAGCATGGAAATAGCTGTCCTCCCCCCCCAATCTGGAGATGGGCCTCTCTCCACCTACACTAGCCTAGGGCTCCCCCTTCTCTCCACATCTGTCAGGTTCAGAGTGTACCCCCCTTATCCCTGATTGAACCGTGTCCTTCCTCAGACTTTTTCTATTGGAACACAGTCTTCTGCCCCCACACATGATGGGAGCCCTTGTCCCTAGGCCCTGGAGCGCAGGCCAATCTGTAGTGAAGGGTGGAGAGACCAGTAGGGAGGAAGGGTCACCGCCAGAAGGCCTGCTCCTGGTGCCTCACACCTACTACTGTACTGGATGGGAGTTAAAGCCCCAGCAGACAGAGCTTGGCTAAGAGTCGAGAGGCATTCCTCATGTAAACTCAAAAGTGGTGTTTACCCTCATTGGCTCTCCCCCTCAACAAGGCCTGGCCCAGCCAAGAGGCTGGCGCTGCCCGGCCCCCTGCACCCGCTGCCCCCCCAGGATGCTATGCTCCCATAGTCCCTTCCAGAGCCTGGCTTCAGCTCCTTGCAGGGGCAGCAGGCCTCAGTTGCCATGGAAACGGATTGTTTTGGGGAAGCCATCCTGCTTCTCTGTTGTCAAGGGCAGAGCTGGCTGCTGGCAGATTTCAGCTGATGATGAAGCCCCGTGGCCACCCCCACCTCCTGTCTAGCTGGAGCGGCACAGTGCTTGTGCACAGGCCAGTAAAGGCCAACAAAAATAAGTCACATCTCCCATCCCTATGGCACTTCAAGGGGCACAAGGCACATTCCTCATAACCAGTCAGGGAGGTAGGCAGGGCAAAGATTATTGGTTCTCATTTTACAGAAGGGAAAACTGAGGTCTGAAGCAACAAAGGCCCTTGGCCAAGTTCACACAGTTAATAGTGCTGAAGTGGCATTTGAAGTCAGATCCTTCCTATGAAGCCCAGGGCTCTCTCCACTCTGCAGTGAAGCCTCTTCTACCTCCCCCCACCCTATCATGGTGATAGAGGGCATAATGTAGCTCAGAGTTATGAGATGGGAGGAGAGGGTCATGGGGGTGGGAGGAGCCCTGGGGCCAGCTATCATTCATTCTGAACAAGCCTCAGTTCACAGAAGGACCAGGAGGAAGCCCTGACACATGCCCCACACCTCTGGAAACACACTTGGTTGTGGTGCTGAGGCTCCCAGTGAGGAAATCACTTGCCAGATCACAAAGCTAATAAGAACCAAGTAAGGATTTGAACCCAGTTCCCTCCTAAGTACAAGTCCAGAGCAATGAGGCCAAGCTCTCAGCCCAGACAGGCAGAACAGCCACCCTCCCCCTTTTGCCTCTCTCTCCTCCCTCCTCTCTACATAGCCATGGAGGGAGCTCGGCCATCCTGAGGAGCATTTCAGTGCCAGGATCCCAGCTCAGACTGCACTCTCAGGCCCCAAGCCCATTCTGGGCTCAGGCCTGCTCCTCACCTCACCCTCACTCCAATGGTGCCGACTGTGACCACCCACCATCCTCTCTCTAGCAGAGACCCCCAAACATCCGGAGCTGTTAAACCTGCCAGACACTCAACCTCTGCCTTTCCAGTTTCCTTGGAAGGCTTCTATCCTCCTCCTGGACATCAAATGTGCCCACCCTAGACCAACTAACCACTCCAGGGGAAGCAGAGGCTGGGACTCAGGAGTCTGGGGCGTAGCTGTGGCTATCGAGGTGTGTGCTGAGGAGGCGATGGGGGAGGAAGGCTCAATTAACCACAAAGAAGTACCCAGGGCCTGCCAAATCATTCTGGCAGATCAACAACAGCCACAACAACAAGCTTCCCAGGCAAGGAAGGTAGACATGGAAGGAAGGCTTAGAGCAGGAGATGATGTTCAAGGTCAAATCTAGCCCCTTGGTTTCACAGAGCAGATAAGTGACTTAGCTAGGGTCACCCAGATAGCAAAGTAGAAGAGCCAGGGTTAGAACCCAAGATCTGTGGACTCTAAATCCTGGGAGGGCCCTTTGGTCTGTGATGGGTGGAGATGGCCTGCGTGCCCCAAAATGGGGTGGGGGGAAGTTCCAGGGGAGCAGCAGGTGGGGAAAGGGCCCCTCTGAGGCTGCCATCTAACACAGGAGAGTATTTGGGAAGGATTCTGGTCAGGGTTCTCTCCTTCCAGAGAAAAGGCAACACCTGAGAAAGAATAGAAAGTGAAAGCGGAGGTCTGGCACAGGAGAGGAAGAAGGTGATGAGGCCCAGGCCCTGTCATGGAGGGGACCCTGAATTTGAAGTGAGCAGGCCCAGGTTTGAATCCTCAGTCTGCTGCTTTGCACCATAAAGAGCTCTATAAATGTTTGGGGAGAACATCCTTCTGCACAGTATGGAGTGGTAGCAGACAGGCCGGTGTCCTGAGGCAGCTTCATCTCTCAGCTGGGTGACCCCAGGCAGGTGACTACACCTCAGAGCCCACTCCCTCATCTGTCATGGAAGCACAAGCATTCTGACAAGATCTGCCTCCCAGGGTGTTGGGTAGACAAGTGCTTTAACACAACAGAAACATAAGCTACAATGATTTTCATCATCATCCTCGCCTAGGCTGGGGCTCCACCATTTGTAAGGGCTCACAAATGCTAAGAGCAAACATACCTCTCTGCTCCTGCTTACTCTGGCTGGTTCCTGATCTCCCACACTCTCTGGTCTGGACCCTCCACTCCTGCTGCATTCCGGGGCAGAGGACAATAACCCCTTCCTTGGCTTCTCTCCAGCTCTGGAGCTATTCCGACGAGGTCTAGAAGGCCTTCTAGATGTCTCAGCTGCTTCAGTGTCCAGACTGACTCCACTGGCCACAGGTCCCTTTGAGGAAGGCTTGGCTAATGGGAAAGCCGGGCCAGTCTGGACACAGGGCTGGCTTGTGGTGGACAGCCCTTGAGGCCCAGCAGGCAATCCTAGCATCTCTTGCCTGTTGGTGTCAGAGCCACCCGTGACTCCTTTGCCAACAGCAGATTCCAGCTCCTCAGCAATGTCTGAGAGGTCAGCACCATCTTCCCCAGTGATGGCCTTGGGCACCATAGCAAAACCAAGATCTTGATGTTCTGTCAAAGTCAGGGGATCCCAGAGGGCAGCTGATGGGCACCGGTCAGGACTTTTCCAGGAAGTCTTAGAGACTGGCATTACACTGGGTATAGCTGGCCTCCCAGGAGGACCCAGGGTCTCCGAAACTGACGTAGCAGTCACTGCACCTCTCTGACACCCAGTGGGGGTGTGGCCAGAAGCCTCCCCACTTCCAGCCCCCTTGGGCAAGACCTGCTCAGTGGGACCATGTGGAGAAAAGGAGGCAGGAGATGTGGGGAGGGCTCTCTGCTGGCCGGTCCACTGCTGGGTGTTTCCTGCTAGCTTAGGCTCTTTTTTAGCAGGTAGGGAGGCCCCAGCAACACCTCCCATTTCTCTACAAGTCTCCCGACATCTGTTCAGAAAGGGGTTTCCTGGAGTCTTGAGGTCCACTCCAGTTGCACTCTGGACAGGGCCCCGATAATCTTGGCCTCTTTCATCTCTCCTCCATGATTCTTCTTCCCTGGGGTTCCTCCTCTTCCTCACCTCTCTGAAGCTGGTCGACAGCCTGCTTTTCTTGTTGGCCCTCTCCAGGGCTAAGATAGGGGAAGGAGAGGAAGCTTCAGGCTGTTGTCTCTTCACCTTTTCTCCTTTTTCACAAGCATCCAGAGGACAGTCCACACAGGTCTCCTGCCCTGGGGCCAAGCGAGAGAAGATGCCCTGTTCACACACCTCAGAGAGGCACTCAGGAAAAGCCACTGGGGTAAGCCGTCTTATTTCATGGGAGCTCTCCACATGGTCAATGGGGTGTCTTTGGTCAGTTCCTGGAGGACTCCTCTCCCCAGGCAGCCCATCTCTAGCAATCTCCTGGGGGTCAGGGCAGCTCTCAGCTTCCACCAATCTCTTCCCTTTTCCTGTGGGTTTGATGCTTTGGGCCACGTGGCCGAGTTTCTTACCCCAGTTTTCTGCTAAGATGTCATGTAAAGCCACATGAAGCTTTTCTAAGAACTGTGCTTTTCTCTCCATTGGTGCAAGAGGAGGCTGGATGTGAAGATCTGGAAACAGCAGTGAATCCTTGCCCTCCTCCTCAGCCTGTCGGTCTGGGCTCAGAATACAGGCCTCAGGACCTGTACTCCCCTCCACCGTCTGTGAATCTTGAATGGCTTTCCTGGTTGGGTCACTGTCATCCTGACAGTCCATTCTGGGGGGAGTGCTCCCACTGGCTTCAGACTCCAGGCTCCACTGGGAGGAGGCTGTGCTCTGTTCCCAAGTCCAACTCAACACAGAACCAGCCCCCTCCGTCTCCTCCACCAAGGGGCCACTGTCAGGGGAATAGAGTAGGACATCCTTGGGACCAAAGGCATCTTCCTCTTCCCCATCTCTCGACATGCCTATCGGCCAGCCAGGCAGGATCCAGGGAGACCATGAACTCGTAGGGAGAGCTGCCAAGGGAGATAGAGAGAGATGTTATCAACTTCATGGCACCAAACCAGTCCTAGAAAGAATTTCCCAGGAAAAACCTAGATCTGTGAGGTCCGTCAGTATGCAGTTAGGGGACCATAGATCCCAGAGCTAGGACACTGAGTCCGACTGCCTTATTTTACTGGGAAGGGAAATGAAGCACAGAGAGATGAACTGGCTTGCTTACGGCTCATCTTGACTCCCAAATCCTGAATTATCCACAAACTGTATAGCACATGCACGTTGCCTCTCTGACTGATTCTGGAATCAAACTTGTTACACTGCTACATCCCAACACTAGACATGACATAATCTACGCCCATACTGAACCATAACCCTCCAACAATCCTGGCCCAGGCACGCTCAGCACTAACCAGTGACGACGACCCTCTCCTCTAAAAGGCCCCACGCACTATCTACGCCAGAACACCAACCTTGAGCTGCCCAGTATCGGCCTCTCTCCACTAGGGGGCCCAGTGGACCAGTAAGACCCAGGTTCCTTACCTGGAAGACCACAAGCTAATCACGCTAATCACATCACCCGCTAACTGCTCGGCCACATCGTTCCCTGCTGACCGACCAGTGATGCCCCTCTCTGCTAAGTGATCAGTCACCCATACCTCTGAGTAACTGACCAGTCGATCACATCTTCCCTCTGCTGACCAGCCACACCCTCTGCCCGTACATCAATCACACCTCCCTGCGGAACAGTCTCGTCTTCTCTCGCCTAAGTAACTGACCAGCCACGCCCTCTCTCTGCTTATCAATCACACCTTCCCTCCTCTAGGTAACTGACCAGCCACACCCTCTCTGCAGGACCCGGCGGGGCCGACCCCACCCAAGCAGCAGGATGCCCAGATCGCCCTTAACCCCTGCCATGCCCCTTACTTGCGGAGCGGTCCCTCTCCGCACCTCTCCTTCGGCCAGCGCCCAACGGACTCTCTGCGGCCCCGCCCCCTCCCCCTCCCCTCGCGCCATCGAGGAACCGCCCCGCCCTTCCCGTGCTGTGCAGCCCCCTCCCCAGAACCGAGGGGAGTCAGGGAGCACGTGACCTGGAGCCCCAGGCAGGCGGGGAGAGGTGGGGGGCGGGGGGCTGAGCGGAGACAGCTGGGGATAAGGGAGTGTATAGGGTTAAAGGCTGAGGATCGGATAGAGGGGGGACAGTATCGGGAAACATCACCTTTTGAGGTGGGGGGAGCAAGTAGGGGAGGAACAACCTGTGGAGTTGGGGGAAAGACAAAATGAGGAGTAGCCACCTGGAGGGGGGGTACAGGAAGTGAGGGGCCACCAGTGGGGTGGGGGGAAAAGAGAGAGGATGGGCCTTTGGTTTGTGCCTCTGCCAAAATTTAATAGTTTTGACAAGGGGGTGTAATGGGAAAAAATGCCAACAAATGGGACTCTCAGTCCTATAGAGCTTTAAGGATTACGAAATGCTCTACTGAATTTGGAATCAAGTGCTCTAGATTCGGAATCAGATTAACGTTCCAGTCCTGACTACTGCTTACTACCTATGTGATCAACCAAGTCCCTTCCCTTACTTTGTAAAATGAAGGAACTGGACTAGATCTAAGCCCTTCCAGATTACAGACCAGAATCTCGACTTTGCAAGATCGCTTCACAAAGGGGTCTCCAATAATAGATAACATTTACGTAGCACTTTTTTATTGTGTGTGTGTATCACTTTGTTTGACCATCGCAACGACTCTTTGAGGTAGGTGATAGTATTATCGCCATTTTACAGGTAGGAAAACAAGAAGTTAAGGGTCATGCAGCTAGAGTCTGAAAGTTAAGGGCCCAGGGTCATGCAGCTAGAGTCTGAAACAGGATTGGAATTAGGGATCATTTCCCAAGTTCCAGTCCAGCAAACAATCCACTATGCCATCTAGGTCCCTCTACTATACACTTGATAAATGGTCATCTAGTCTCTTTGTTTGAACACTTTTGGTGAAGGGAATTTATCTTCGGTCATCCCATGCTATTTTTGGATAGTTCTCAAATTGTTACTAAGTTTTATAAATCTGCCTCTTTAGAGGCGCTGGACCTGAAGTCAGGAAGACCTGAGTTTAAATTTGACCTCATTCTAAGTGTGGAACTTGGGGCAAGTTCTTGGGGCTTAATCTGTCTGTCTCAGTTTCCTCATTTGTAAAATGGGGATAATAGCATCTACCTCCCAGGTTTGGGGGGATAAAATAATATTCGTAAAGTGCTTTGCAAAGTGATTTATAAGTTTTGCTGTTCAGTCATGTCTCCGTGACTCCAATTTGGAGTTTTCTTAGCAGGGATACGGAAGTGGCTTACCATTCCTTTTCCAGCTCATTTTATCGATGAAGAACTGAGGCAGAGTTAAGTGACTTGCCCAGGGTCACATGGCTAGTGTCTGAGACCAGATCTGAATTCAGGTCTTCCTGACTCCAGATCTGGCATTCAGTCTACTGTGCAGCTTACCTGTACTCTCCTTATAAATGTTAACTATTGTTATATTCACTTAGAGACTAAGGAGAAGGCAATCTTCCATATGACTTTCAAGTTCTTGAAGAGAGTGATTCTGTCCTCCTTGAACCTCTTCTTCATCAGGCTGTTTCTTCAGATGAGCCTCTTATGCAAACCTGGGAAGACTCATCTGAACTGATGCAAAGTGAAGTGAGCAGAACCAGGAGAACATTGCACACAATAACAGCAACAGTGTTATGATGATCAACTGTGAATGACTTAGTTATTCTCAGCAATACAATGATCCAAGACGATTCCAAAGGACTCATGATGAAAAATGCTATCCACCTCCAGAGAAAGAACTGGTGGAGTCTGAATGAAGATCAAAGCAAACTATTTTTCACTTTCTGTATTTTCTTTGCTGGTTTTCCCCCTTTGGGTCTGTCTTCTTTCACAACATGATCAATATGGAAATATGTTTTGCATGATTGAACATGTATAACCTATATCAAATTGCTTAGGGGAAAGGTGAGGGAGGGAGAGAGAAAATTTGGAACTCAAAATAATTTTTAAATGAACGCTAAGATGGTCTTTACATGTAACTAGGGAAAAATAAATTTAAAAAAAAGGCATGCACTGTGAAGTCAACTTTTGAAATAAGTCTGATCTTTTTCATAATTAAATGAGCTTCCATGAATTGTCAAAAAAAAAAATGAGCTTCTTATGACAGTGTTATTCACCATTCAATTCAGCCTCCTGGGATGCCCCCCACCTGGTCAATGTCCTTCCTCAAATGTTACCCCTAGGAATGAATACATTATGTGTGGTCTCACTGAGGCAGAATACAGTGAAACTCTAGCACCTCCTTCATTCTGGTTACTCTACTTTTCAATACAAGTTTGGGGGTTCGCTGAATTTTCTTGCAGTCTTCTAAAGCTCCTAGATTTTTTTTCATTCAAACTGCCGTCTAAACAACTTTCCTTATTGTACATTAGTCAAGTTTACCGTTTGAACCCAAGAGTAAGAGTTAACACTTACCATTATTATATATCTTAGTAGAGCTGGCCCTTTGTTTTAGCTCCTTGAGATCTTTTCAGTCCTTGTTGATGAACGTGTTAGCTATCTCTTGCAGATAAATGTCATTTACCAATTTTATATTGTAGTTGTTTAGTCATATCCAACTCTGTGTGACCCCATTTTGGGTTATCTTGGCAAAGATACTAGGAGTGGCTTGCCATTTTCTTCTCCAGCTCATTTCACAGATAAGGAAACTGAGGCAAGCAGGGTTAAATAACTTGCCTAAGGTCACAAATCTAAGAAGTGTCTGAGGTCAGATTTGAACTCAGGAACATGAGTCTTCCCAATTCCAAGCCCAGAGCTCTATCTACTGCACCACCCAGCTGCCCACCAATTTTATAAGCTATGACTTTAGATAAAGAAAACAGATAAAATTCTAAACAGCACATTCCATCACTCCATACCCAGGCCAATTCACCTCTCTTGGGGGTGTGATTCCTCATCTGTAAAATGAAGATGACCTCTGAGGAGTCTTTGTCTTGGTGTTCTATAGTTTTTTGTTATCATGAGGAAGCACTAGCAAGGCACAGAGGAGAAACTCAAGAGTTCAGCTGAAGAAAAAAAAAACCATTTTTGGGGGCATTTATTGTGTACAAGCAGGGCATATGAGATACAACATAGACTCTGCCCTTTAGGAGCTTACCATCTAATAGCAAGGACATGACATCTACACAGATACCTATGGTATATTTTGTGAGATGCAGTTGTTTTCAGCTGGAGTAAGGCATCCACCTGAGCTGGGCCTCAAAGGAAAGGAGAGATTTCAACTGATGATGAAGGAAGGGCCGGGGAGTAAAAAGGGGGTGTCTTTTCCAGGACTGAGGAAAGAGGGAGGCAGGCAGGATGAGAAGAAGGGATGGAGAATCACCTGAGTTCACAGGATCATCTAGTCAAATGTGAAGGGGAGCAGTATAAGGAAAGGCTGCAGCAGTCATTCAACTCCGTAAATATTTATTACAAAGTACCTAAGTGCAAGATCCTGAGACGGGTGCTGGGGACACAAATATTTAGAAATTACAGTGCTTGCCTTTGAAGAACCAAAACAGTCATGGAGTCTTCCATTGCACATATACACACACACACACACCCATGCAGGGAATGGGAAGGAAATACGCATTTCTATAGTACCATCTATGGGTCGAGCACTGTGCTAAGCACCTTACAAATATTAGCTCATTTGATCCTTACAACAACCATTTGAGGTGGGTGCTGTTATTATCCCCATTTTATAGTTGAAGAAACTGAGGCAAAGGATAATTGACTTGCCCAGGATCACACAGCTAGTATGAGATTTGAACTCATGCCTTCCTGACTTCAGGCCCAGACTCTCTACCTAACTGCCTCACACCTGCCTTCCTGAGCTAGCCTGGGAACAGCCTCACCAAAGCCCAGGTACCATGAATCCAGGCCCTGCTGTCATTGCTACCAGTATGGATGTTCTCTGAGTCATTAAAACCTAAGCTGGGCAGAGGGTGGCCATATAGTAGGAGGTAGGATCAGTTCTTATTCTGGATCTGCAGACTTGTTTTTTTTTAATTTTGTAAACTACTTCAATATACTTCCTTTGTAATCCTAGATTTTATTTTATGCATTCACCACACTGCCATAGATGGGGTGGAGGGGATGAAGCATCTCTGCTCTGGACTGCCGAATGTTGGAAAGGTTAATGAGGGGGCAGTGCCCTGACCAGGTTCACTGCTGAAAAGTATCTGTCTGTTGAACCACACAGCAGCCAGCCAGGTTTCCCTGGAGCACCCAGATCAGAGCATCTTAGGACAGATAGCTGGAACAGGTATTAGATGACAATAAAACGCTACCATGAGTCTACCGATGCTTTAGATGACAGTACATTGTGTTAATCACACCACCACCGACGTACATTTGAAAAATGATAATAATCCATGTGAAGCTGAGCCATTTATTTGCTGTGTATGGATTTGTCCCCTCAGCTATAGTCACATGGCCAGGTCATTCAAGTTCCAGTCAACTCCATAAATTCTGTATTAGTTGCAAATGATCTATATTGGTAGATGGAGTTTTCCACACCAGGGTATTCCCACACTCATGAAATTATAAAATTATAGATAGACAGATAGATAGAGATACAAACTAACTTCCTGGTTCTCAAGTTGAGGACCAGTGCCTTGGTTTACAGATGGGGAAACTGAGGCTAAGGGAAGTGACCTCCCCAAGGTCACACAAGTTGTAAATCAAAAAGTTAAGATTTTAATCCAGGCCCTCTGATTCTAAACCCAAGATCTTAATTCCGAGTGCCCTTGCCATTACATTTAGGACCTCTCCACTCTCTGTACATTGGCTTTATACTCAGTCCCACCTGGCTGGTGGGGTCTGAGATGACTTGGATTTGTCAAGGAAACTTACCCAAGTTCAGGCCAGTTAAAAATGTGCTAAAAATATGGCTGAGAACCCTTATGGGGAAAACATCAAGGCCAACACCACCAATCCAAGGAGACAAACACACTGTTCGTGGTAGTGGGCTGCCATGAGACATCTTGACAAGTCACCTATCTCAGAGGACTCCACTTCTTTGTTATTGATTTCTCTGTGAGAAAAATGTTGCTATCGATGGACAGAGCTTAGCTTCATTCTCAGCCTGCCCTTGCTCTGCAGAAATGATCGTGGAGACAATTCATTCTTTAAGCAAAACAAAACAGAACTTTATTGCATCTTCAGTACCAGACTTGGTAGATACAGACCTGTTCATTGAGAACACTGAGTCCTGGAGCATCCTGCCTCAAGAGAGGCCAGGTGGCAGCAAATAGCTTTCAAATAGAAAACAGCTTGCCAAAGCAAGCTAGGGTGGAGGGTCATTGGGGGAGGGGCAGGTACTAGGAGCCATTCACTGAATGACCAGCAACTATGAAAACATTTCCCATGGTTAAATAACTGCACTAGGCACTCAGGGTTATAGAGATAATCAAGGAAAAGTCCCTGCCTTTCCAGAGGTGCACAAGATGAACACAAAACATAGCAGCACTTCGGAAAGTGCTATAAAAATGTGAGTTTAAAATTTTCTACTTACTAAAATACTTCCAAGATGCACAATTTCATCCATACAGGACTCCATCCACCAACCCAGCTCACAGCCTGTCTGCACCTTGGCAAACATCTTTCATTAGATGCTGTGGCAAAAATAAACTTGGGTAGCCAACCTTTTATTGATGAGGCTGGTCAACAGTTGGGTTTAACTGCCCCTTCCTAGATGTGTGAGCAGGTCCTTGAGCAAGTCACATCATCTCTTAGACAGCTTCCTCATCTATAAAGTCAAGATAATAATACCTGTGCAGACCTTATGGAAAACAAGAGGAGGGAGAGAATTTTCAGCTAGGTGGTAGGGTGGTAGATTTAGGGTAGGTTTGTAGTGGAGGAAGAACCTTAGCTGAGCCTTCACGGAAGATGAAAGAGCCTATTTCAGGGAGGAGGACAGCCTGCACAAATGTATAGAGATGGAAGAAAAATGTTGCCCAGTTTATTACCAGTTCTTATATTAGAAGGCTTTCCAGCTTGGTAAGACCTGCCAAAGCCTATACTCTGTTGGCAGAGTCTTTAAGAAACCAGGGTCACCTCCACACCAGAGGCATTAGAGGAGAATTCTATTGGCAAAGAGCCAGATTAATTTTCTTAAAACACGGCTTTCATGAAGCCACTCCCTGGCTCCTAAGTCCTCAGTAACTATCAATAGCCCCCAGGACTAATAAGACAATCTTTTAGAAAACACCTCTACATCCCATTATGATATAATGCAGAGCACTGGATTTGGAGTCGGGAGAGGCTTGGCATCAGATCCCAATTCTGCCCATTCCTAGATGTGTGACCTTGAGCGAGTCATCATCTCTTAGCCAGCTTCCTTATCTATAAAGCCAAGATAATAATACCTATATTAGCGGCTTCACAGGGCTCATGGGAGGATCAGATGAGATAAATAGATGCAAACTGGGACATAAGTGTTGACTCTAAGAAAAGCATAAAATAACCATATTCTCCAATATACCAGTACACCTTTGATCTCCTGCATAGGGAGATGATGGAGAAATGACCATACTGCTTTGTAATGCAGGACAGAATGTGAAGGGTATAAAAGGTACAATATACAATATGAGAGTTGTGGCAGGTGGTTATGGAAAGGGTAACAGAGGAGGCAGCATTTAGGATAGGCAGAATTTCAGCAGGTGTGTGTGTGTGTGTGTGTGTGTGTGTGGTGCAGGGTGAGATGTGCTTAAGGTAATATGTGCTTAAGACAGTGCTCTCAAATATAAGAAACAGGCCATGTGAGTAAAGATGTGGACAACTGAGAGCTGCTCACCCAGTAATGAGGCCCTAGAAGAGAGGAGGCCATCCTTTCCACCCACCCGAAACCGTAGGCAGGGAAACATCAGATGTTGGGTCTGGATGCTCCAGCAAGCACAATGGAGCAGCGATGGAGATGGGAGACAGAAATTCATTTGAGCAGTTTGCAGGGTATTGATCTGCTAGGAACAGAAGGCCGGAGGAAAACGTAAGAAAATGCATTAGACAGGGAGAAAAAAAAACCCAACCTGTTTAACAGGCACCATTCTGACATTGGATAAACCACTTTTCCTAATAAATCAACTTCTCTTTCAACAGCTCAGTGCCCTCAGAGCAAGTGTGTGTACCGTTTGGTTTATTTATTTATTTATTTATGTCTCCCAGAACAAGGTATTGGTTATAACTAAAGCAGGGCCAGCAGAGTGGGTTTGGTCTTTTTCCTGGTTCTGGCTCTAATGATGATGACAAAAGGAAACAATCCTGGATCCCCGGAGCTTTAATGCAGCCTCCTTAGCCATTAACATTCAGGGTCTTCTGATGGCATGCCCCCCAGTTCCAAGAACAGGAAGCAGAGGGAGCAATGAAGAGTCTCCTACTTGCCCTTTGCACACACCAATTCTCTCTACAGGGCATAACAGGTCAGCCCCTTAGCTCACAACAGATGCGTCTATCTGAACCTTATAAGAATTTAAAATTACAAAGCAATTCCATCTCAGCAGAAGCTCCTGAAATAAAACACTATTGAGCTTTCTCACACAATTAGACCCCTGTTCAATCTGCCTTCTGCGTTTGCTTTTCAACGTTCAAAGTTTGAGGCAGAAGAAAATTGATTCCATTTCTTCCTCATCAGGTGCAGAAGGCATTGGTTTGGTTCCTTTCCATAATGGCCTTGGAAGATTTGGAAAATGTTCATTGAAGCAGAGAGTTGTTGAGCCCAGGCCCTGAGGGAAAAACACAAGGTCAGGCTGTGGAGTAGGAAACCTAGAAAAGAGAAATCTACCACCACCACCCAAAAAAAAAAAGGAAGACAGAGAGAAAGAGAAAGAGAGAGAGAGAGAGAGAGAGAGAGAGAGAGAGAGAGAGAGAGAGAGAGAGAGAGAGAGAGAGAGAGAGAGAGAGAGAGAGAGAGAGAGACAGAGACAGAGACAGAGACAGAGAGACAGAGAGAGACAGAGACAGAGACACAGAGACAGAAAGACAGAGAAGAGACAATAAGAGAGGGGAGGGGGCAACAAAAAGGTGAGGTAGGGCTAAGAGCTGCAAGAATTCAGAAAACTAGCAAAGTTTCAAAAAGGGAAATAAAGGGTTAAGGAAGACCAGGCATGTAGCAGCTGGCTAACATTTTTAATTGAACTGAGAACTGGAACAAAGCAGAAAATAAGTGGATGTCCAGAAGCCTGACCAGTATCCCTTTCAGCACCAAGGGAAACTGAGTCCAGTAGTTCATTTTACCAAGAGCCATATCCTGTGGTTGGCCCACACCCAAAACTCTCATTTGGACCCAAACTGTAGCCCTCCTACCACCAAAGTGCCACAATTTTGTCCCTGGCATCAAGCCTCCAGAGACTGAGTATATAGAACAAGGCAGGCAGCTTTGGTACCTTCCTGCCCTGATCCTAAAAGGGCCTGCCATCTGAAGGAGATGCCAAATTATCCCTTTACCTGGGAACTGAGAAGTACTCTCCCAGGACGTTCTGCCCACCTCACCTGAAGACCCAAGAACAAATCTCCCACAGATTGGTGACATGCTCCTCCCATTTCTAAGTTGAAACTTTACAAAGTACTTTCTTTCCCACAGTCCTGGGAGGCAGACAACAACCAGGTTCCCCAATATCACACTACCTTGCCAAGCTTCTCGGCTGCAGTGTGTTGAAGAACATCAGATTTGGAAACAGGTTTGAACCCTAACCCTACTTAAAACCATATGGCCGCAAGATGGCGGAGTAGAAGCAGGACCACCCTGCTGCTCCGGCTTCCACCTTCCCCAATCCACGTAAAAAGGGGACTCTGAACAAACTTTGGAGCTGCAGAACCCACAAAATGACACAGAGAAGCTAACCTCCCACTGAGGACAGCCCAGCAGGCCGGCAGGAATTGGCCAGCACAGTGCTCTGGGAGCCGAGCACAGCCCCACACCAAGGCTTTAGCCCCAGGGAGGGCCTGACCAGCCACCAGCCAGAGGGACTCCAGATCAGCAGCAGCTGTGGCCATTTCCAGATTTATCAACACATAGATGCGAAGGACAAAGTGAGAGGTCAGTGAAGTCTGGACTTTGGGACCCAGTAAGTGGAGTGCGTGGCTTTTGCCCCCCGGGGCAAGAAGCCGCTAAGACTCTGGTACAGCCAGGCAGCTCCACGTGGCAGCTTCAGCTCCTGGCCTGTAGAGTGTAGGGGGACCAAACACCAGTCTGAGGGGTTATCACTCTTCCTTTAACCTTCTTGGATCTGGATTGCAGTCTAGGGTGGAGGTCCTGGGGTGTGTGTCCAGCTTGCCAGAGTGTGTGGAGACCTCAGAGAGGGCACCCACCTAATACCTCCGGCAGCTGAGAAAATCCCATCGTTTGGGACGAAAGCTCCCCTGTCTGGTGGCAGAGTTCTACTGTAGCAAAAAGCCCAGGGGTCAAGTGACTTAGGGGTGACGTGACCAGGCAAAGGAAATAAAGCAGACAGAAGATTCCAACATTAGATTCCTATTTTGGGGACAAAAAGGAGCAAAGCATGGAACAGGAGGAAGACAGTGAAGTCAGAACTCCTGCACCAAAAGCTTCAAAGGAAAATATGAGCTGGTTATAGGCCATAGAGGACCTTAAGAAGCAGATAAGAGAAGTGGAGGAAAAAATGGAAGGGAAATGAGAACGATGAAAGAAAATTATGAAATGAGAGTCAATAGCCTGACTGAGGAAAATAGCACCTTAAAAAATAGACTAACTCAAATGGCAAAAGAGGCTCAAAAAGGCAATGAGGAGAAGAATGCCTTAAAAAGCTGAATTTTCCAGCTGGAAAAAGAATCTCAAAAGCTCAATGAGGAGAATCATTGCTTCAGAATTAGACTGGAGCAAATGGAAGCTAATGACTTTATGAGAAATCAAGATGCTCTTAAAGAGATCCAAACAAATGAAAGAATAGAAGGCAATGTGAAATATCTCATGGGAAAAACCACTGACCTGGAAAATAGATCCAGGAAAGATCATTTATAAATTATTGGACTACCTGAAAGCCATGATCAAAGTAAGAACCTAGAAATCATCCTCCAGGAAGTTCTCAAAGAAAAAACTGCCTTGATGTTTTCGAACCAGAGGGCAAAACAGAGGTTGAAAGAATCCACCGATCACCTCCTAAAAAAGATCCCAAAAAGAAAACTCCTAGGAATATTATAGCCAGGTTCCAGAATTCCCAGATTAAGGAGAGAATATTACAAGCAGCCAGGAAGAAACAATTTTAATATTGTGGAAACACAATCAGGATAACCCAGGATCTGGCAGCTTCTACACTGAGGGATCGAAGAGCTTGGAATATGATATTCCAGAAGTCAAAGGAGCTGGGATTAAAACCAAGAGTCACCTACCCAGCAATATGAGTATCATGTTTCAGGGGAAAATATTCAGTGGAATAGAGGACTTTCAAGCATTCTTGCTGAAAAAACCAGAATTGAATAGAAAATCTGACATTCAGATACAAGAAGCAAGAGAAGCATGAGAAGGTAAACAGGGAAAAGAAATCATAAGGAACTTATCAAAGTTGAACTATTAACATTCCTACATGGAAAAACAATAATTGTAACTTAGGAAACTTTTCTCAGCAGTTGAAGGGAACAGAAATATATATGTCTATATATGAGGGTATATGGATGCATATGAATACATATGTGAATGTGTGTATATATGTTTACAGGTATACATAGATAGAGGGCACAGGACCAATTTAACAGGAAGGGATGATACTTAAAAGGTGAAATTAAGAGGTGAGAGAGAAATATAATGAGAGGAGGTGGGGAGAGACAGAATGGGGTAAACTATCTCATACAGAAGAGGCAAGGGAAAATGGTTACAATGGAGGGGAAGAGTAGGAAGGCAAAAGGGAATGGGTCAACCTTATTCCCATTGAATTTGGCTTGAGGAGGGAATGAAATACACACTAAATAGGGTATCTCACTCTCCAGGAGAGTAGGGGGGAAAGGGGATGAGAGGGGGGATGATGGAAGGGAGGACAGGCTGGGGGGGAGGGAAGTTGGAAGCACCCACTTTTGAAAAGGGACGGGATCAAAGTAGAGAATAGAATAAGTGGGAGGTGGGATAGGAGGGAAGGAAATATAGTCAGTCTTTTACAATATATCTACTATGTTATTGTTTTGCATTAGCCACACATGTACAACCTATACTGAACTGCTTATCTTCCCAGTAAGGGTGGGTGACAAGGGAGGAAGGGAATGAATCTGGAATTCAAAGTTTTAAAATCAAATATTCAAATGTATATATACTATTATTAATACTATTTTACATGTAATTGGGAAATAAGGCACTGAGGCATAGAGATCCACTGGAAAAGTCGAAAGGGGTAAGGGAGAAAATATGGGAGAGAGCAGATTGGAGGAGGGGATATCCTGTGGGACTGCTATTTTGGGGCAGTGGGTAGGGGGAAAACGGGGAGAAAATGTATAACTCAAAATCTGGCAGAAATGAACGATGTAAATCAGAAGTTAATAAAGCATTTGAAAAATAAAAAAAAAACATATGGCCTTGGTCCTGTTTCCTCATGTAAAATTATGGCATTGAACTAGGTAATTCCTAAAAACCCCTTCAGCTCCCACTATTGTTAAAACAAAAACAAAAACCACTTTTAATTGTAGTCAGAGGTTCTTAACCTCAGGTCTATGAAATTGTTATTTTTAATCATTTTCAGAACAATTTCAATAGAACTGGTTTTCTTCATAATTCTATTTTTTTTCATGTATTTTAAAACATTCTGAGCAGGGGTTAAGCAGATTGTCAAAGGGCCTATGACATGAAAATATGGTTTAAGAACCCCTGTTCTAAACTTAACATATTTGTCTATTTCCTTATGCCCTCCTCTATCCTGCCTTCACTCTAGGCAGTTCAGCTTTCTCAGCATTCCCCAACTATAACAGGCTCAACTCTCCTTCCCTACACTTACTCATGTACCCTATCTACCCCAAACCACAACCTGAAACACCCATTTTCCCTCTCCAAATCATATCCCTAAGGCCACGCTCGAGCTGCAAATCCATGGTGAGGCCTTCCATAATGACTTCGTTCTTTCTCCAGTGTCTCTTGTGCTTTGGGCCTCTTGCATAATTTAGCACTTTCTTCTGTCAGTAACAAAGGCCTCTTCTTTCTATGATTGTTCTCTGATGTCTACACACCTGCAGTATGGCGGTAACCTAGGCTTCTCTGAGGCTATGCCAGTAGAGCTAGATGGATCTAACCAGGTTAGAAAGGTTTCAAGTGTAAGCCCAGCAACAGACTTACAACTATGTCATTTGAGAACCAGTCTAGTTTGAAAAGGCTCATCACCAGGCACCTAATCATGGGAGAATTTATTTTTTGGTCACTGCCACTCATAAAAACCATCTACTAATGGATGGGTTATGCATGATGCATGATCAAGTAGAGGGACTACCCACCATGATGAAATCATAGAATCATGAATCTGTTGAAATACTGAAGCCATGTAATACTAAAATCATAAATTTAGAGCTGGAGTAGATGAGGAAACCAAAGGCCAAGGTCACACAATTAGCCAATGGGACAGCTGAGATTTGAACCTGGTCTCCTGACTCCAAATCACATACTTTTCCTACTGTACCTCTTGTATCTCCTGCCACCACTTGTTCCACACTTAATTATTAAAATTTTTTTCCTTTCCCTGAGTAAAAGTAGGCTTTTCTTCAACAGAACACCCCAGAGTTCTGCCTTTTATGGCCAGGCAGAAGGGCACAGCATTTGACTGTAAACTCCACAAAGGCAAGGACCTTGTTTTGCCTAAGCTTTGTATCTCCCCCAATGTCCAATATAGGACTTTGCACACAACAGTAGAGCTAAAAAAAGTCCAGCAGGTCCCACCTGGTAGGTCACTTGGATGGATGGACAGATAAATGGATATAGATATAGGTAGGGGAAGTGTGGGTAGTTAGTGATCAAGTTGTAAGAGCTATTTATGAGACTAAAAACCACTATATCCATCTAACCTTGGCCTGGCAAGAAGGCATTAAGTAACTCTAAAGGTTCAGGGTTCTGAGAGTCTGACTCCCCGCCCCCAAAGGTGCTTAGGATCTAATTGATGAGGCAAGACCTAGAATCATGAGAAAGATAAAGTTTATAGGTAGATAGAGCTATATCTATTGATGTAGATATCTATATCTATCTAGATACAGTTCTATCTATAGATGGAGAGAGATATTAAAAAAAAAATAAGAGAAACCCTCCCAGGTTGATTGGGGGCAGGGGGTGGATTTACAGGGCCATCCCTTGGCTCACTTCTTAAACACCCCTAATCACTGAATGGGTATTGCCTTGGTCAAAGTGAGAACTCTGAAAGACCTTAGCTTAAAAAGGCCAAGGTCCTCCAAAGCATCCTGGGCCATCTCCAGTTGTCCTGATCCATATCTGGCCACTGAACCCAGATGGCTCCTGAGGAGAAAGTGAGGATGGTGACCCTGCACAGCCCTCCCTCGCTGTAATCCAATTCACTTGCATGTCGTGGCATCACCTCCCTGATGTCATGGTCCTCTTTGAGAATGAAGGACAAACCACAACCTGTGATACAGGCATCTATCTATATCCATATTAACTTTCTTGTTCACTCTTCTTTCTAACCGTGGTCATCAGTCTTGCCTCCATCATTAAGTCCTAAGGTCTTTGAGATACAGAATCTCTAGTGAGGAAATCCTTTCCATCAAGGTAGATTGGCAACTGGTCTGCAACTTAAGAGAGTTGCTCAGGGCACAGAGAGGCTCAGCCACACCTCCAGTCTCCTATCCTAGAGTGAACTTGAACCTAGGTCTTCCTGACACATCACGTCATCTATTTTGAACCTCGGTTTCTTACTATAGTGGAAAAAGCACTGGTCTTAGATCACAGGGGCTCAGATCTGAGCTGGCCCTCCAGAGGCTAGTAAGTCTACCTTCTTTTTACAGGTGAGGAAACTGAAGCACAGAGAGGCTATGTGACTTGTTCAGGGTCACACAGCTACTAAGTGTCTGAGGTGCAGTTTGAACTTGGGCTTTCCTGACTCCACTATGCCACCTAACAACCTGACAATTTATTACCTCACATGACCTTAGACAAGTCACTTAAACCCTCTGGACCTTGCTGTCTTCCCTAGTGAAATGAAGGGGTCAGATGAGATGATCATTGAGGTTCTTTATCATGATATGATCTCTAAAACGGAGATTATAAAATTACTTACACTGTACATAATAGATAGGACTACTGAGAGCCTCAAATGAGATAATGCACATGGAAGACTTTGTAGCCCTCAAAGCACTCTATAAATGTGTGCTATTGTGGTCATTAATACTAAGGATGTCTAGGAAGAGGAGAGTCTTTATGTGCCGTGCCCCTGGTCAGACTTCTACAGCACAGCACCGTGTTCATTCTCTTCTGGACGTCACATTTTAGGAAGGACATTAACAAGCTGGAGAGTATCCAGAGAGAGACAACCAGGATGGGGAAGGACCCTGAGATAGTGCCACGGAGATCGGCTAACGGAGCCTTTAGTGTTTAATCTGGAGATTTAGGGAGGAGTGAGAGCTGTCTTCAAGTATTCGGAAAAACTTTGGAATAGATAAGATTTGTTCTGCCTCTCCCCAGGGACAGAACGAGGAAGAATGGGCAGAAATTGCTGAGCAGATTTGGCCTTGATGTAAGAAACATGTTCCCAGTAACTGGAGTTACCCACCAATGGGTCCTCCCATGCTGGAGGTCTTCAAGCAAAGACTGGATAACTACTGTGGAGAAGGTCACAGAGAAGACCTTCAGAGGTATAGGGGCTTTGGACGTTCTCTGAGGCCTCCTCTAACTCCAAGATTCTGTGACTGTAGACTACTCACTCCTCAAGCTGGGGAACAAACCCTTCTGCTCTTTGGATGAGCCCATGATCCACCCACATGGATGTCAGCTGTGGTGTTGGGGAAACTCACTCTCAAGGCACCACAGTCCTCAGCTCCCCAACCCCTAGGTTACCCAACTCTCCCCATAAACTTGGGCCTCATGTGACCTCCCTAAGAAGGTCTAGAAAATGAGAGATCTTTGACCAGCTGATTCCTGATCTGGGAATCAATCAACATTGTGCTAGGTGCTGGGGATATAAATACAAAGAATCAAACAATCTCTACTCAGAAGGACTTATTTTCTCATGGGAGACAGCCTGACAGATTGTGACTTAGAAGAGGTCACAGTGAGCACAACAGGCTGAAAAAAAAAAAAACATCTTTGCTTTCCTCACAGCTCTCTCCTCTCTGCCTGAGGTGAGCCTGACATCAGCCACTGACTGAGAACAGGATGGGTTTCACAGATCAATGATGGCTGGTTGTCTCTGGGCCCAGGCAGAGGGAGGCAATGGTGTCAGCCTCCAGAAGGTTCCAGAATGCAGCTGAGATTGTCCATGAAAACCATGAAGGCAGAACCTGCTACCTGCCCCATCTCTGCCTGTGGTCACAGACTCCAGGAGGTGGACATTCATCATCTACGTGACACAGGTATCTTATCTGCCAGCTGCCTGACAGCCTCTGCTTGGTGATCTCCATGGATAGGGCTCTCCCTCTATCTCCCCTGAGGTCAACTGGTCCACTTTTAGATAGCTTTGATTTGAGGTTTTCTTGACATCAAGCTGAAATCTCCCTCTCTACAAGTTTCAGCAACACTCCTGCTTCTGCCCTCTGAGGCCAAACAACACAGATCTACCTTCTCTTCCCCACAGCAGCAGCCCTTCAGATGTCTGAAGACAGCTACCATGTTCTCCCGAGACAGAATCTCTTTTCTTTCTTCTCCAAGTCAGACAGACATACCCAGTTCCTTCAACTGCTCCTCATAGCCAACATGGTTCTCAAGCTTCCTCACCATCTTGGTCACTCTCCTCTAGACCTGCTCCAGCTTGTGTCTTTCCTAAAGCTCTTTGCCCAGAATTTGACACCATTACTTCAGATGTGAAGGGCTAACTAGGGCAAAAGACATCGTGTTCTTCTCAGTACAGCCTGAGATCATTAGTTTTTCTGGTTGTTGTTTCTTACTGAATTTGCAACCTACTAAACCCCCGAAAATTTTTTTGCCAGGTGAGCTATCTATCCATAATTCCTCCATGCAGAATTTGTGCATTTAACCCAAGTTTAGGATCTTACATAAGGGAATTGAATTTCATGTTACCTTTCTAGACCATCAGTACCAACTAGCCCTTTTGTCCAGCCACAGAAAACAGAGCAAACCTAGAGCCTGGGTCTGAACCTTCATGTTGAAGGGTATCCAGCCATCAGGAAAGGGACAGAACTATCTCCCCCCAGCCCAGTCCCAATCCCATCTCAGGGGTGGCTAGATATCAGTTATTAAATGAGACAATATTTGTAAAACATTTAGCACATGCTTGGTAATAGCAGGCACATAATAAATGCTTATTCCATCCCATTCATTTCAATAGAGCTCTCTCACAGCTCTCTTGATTTTGGCAGGACAATTGGGACAGTGAAACAAGTGAGCAAGAACCCAAGATACAGTGGAACCTCGATTTACGAGTAACCTGGTTTATGCATGCTTCACTGGACAAGGAAAAATTGTTTGCAAAATTTGGTCTTCTTGAAGGACAAACAAAAATTCGCAGCATGAGCACCATGTTTGGACTTGAATGGCTCGTGAAGGGATGACACTCAACTAGGGCAATGGATTTTTTTTTTTGCTTTCATATGTCAAACAAAGGAACCTCAGGTCGGCATACCACCCAATTGGCCTCATTTGGGGTCGACCCTTCGTGAAGGCAGCATCGCTCACTCTTAATAGTGCCATCCATAACAAGTGTGTTCATGTGTGTTTGCATACGTACGGTAGTACTTTGCATAAAAGTGTATGGTAGTGACTGTGATCCACAACATGGCCAAGAACTGACAACGGAAGAACTGATGGACCCATCCGCATGAGGAGCAACGGTGAGAGGTGTGGAGGATGTCTCACTGAGGGGGAAGTCGAACAGTCGGAGGAATCCCTCATGTCAGGTGAGATTAGGGAGGTTTATCAGATATGGGGAAAAGGGCAAAATCTTGTTCGCAAACATCCCCCAAATAAGGCTGTAGCAATGAGAGTCATGAATATTTTTAATGATAATGGACTGTCACATTTCGGTGACATTCTGAAAACAACATCAAAAACAAGTGCCATTAGATTCCTAGTCAGAAGCAAACATAAAGAAAAAAAAAACAGTGAGTCTAAACATTAAAGTGAGTCTAAAAAACGAAAAATAAGTGAAGGCCGTAGTGTTAGTCTTATTTTTAGTGAAAGCAACATAAGAGAGAACACTCCCAACACTGAAATCCCCCATGTTCTCATGGAAGCAGATTCTTCTTCCCAGCAATGACCCTTCCTCCTCCTCCTCCCTCCCATCTACCTCACACCAGCCATGACTCTTCTCAAAGGTAAAGTGCAGGTTAATTTGTTTTATTTTAGGTTTATATTGTGAATTAATCATTGCTATTGTTTTTCAGGTGCATTAGGGACAAAAACTTACTTAAAATTATAAATAATTATTTTATATTAATATGTTTGGAGATGTGATACTGATCATCTGACTTTACATTATTTCCTATGGGAAAATTTGCTTTGCAATGCGAAAAAATTGCATGATGTACAGAATCTCGGAACAAATTAAATTCGTAAACCAAGGTTCTACTGTATTTCCAAAGTACTGATGTCTAAAGAAAAAACCAGGTGAGCCACAGCTCTGGTAGTACCACTATAATCAACATTAATAAAAATTCAATCAGAAACAAATACAAGGATGTGTTTACAAAAGTGGTCTGAATGTATCCAATCACCCTCTAAGGCAGGACAAGCTCCAGAATAAGCAAACATTCAGACCTGGAAGGCCTCCTAAGTAATGTAAAGTTCAACCTTCTCCCATTTTACAGGTGAGGAAAAAGACCCAAAGAGGGAAAAAAAATTGCCTAAAGTAATACAGGGATTACCAGAGGCAGAAATAAAACCCTGACTACAAACTTAGGACTCATTTAATTCATTTGACCACATGTTACATACCTATGTAATCAAAAGAAATGTGAGTACAAGCAAATTTAGAGAATCCATTCCAAATGTCATGTATACTATTTGTACCCAATCTGTCATAGAACGTTCTGAGCTCATATTGGTCTGATCAAATGGTAAGACACACTGTCCTTGATCCCAATATAGTGAGGTCATTTAGGGCCTCTTTGAACACCGAAGGACAACGACTATATGCCTAGGTGTGAGGCAACATGCTATGTACACAAACATAGACAAAAAAGAAAGTCCCAGGAGGTTTCATGGATGAGGTGGAAACCTGAGCTGGCCCTTGAAAAAAGACAAAGACTAACTATCACCTATAAATTTGAATCAAAGAATAAAATGCCTTTTCAGCCATTTATTGATCACTTATTACATGCCAGGCACTGTGCTAAGAGCTGGAGATGTAAGTACAAAGTTAGCCAGTCATCTCTGACTTTAAGGAGCTAATATTTGAAGAGAGGAAGACAATGTACGTAGGGAAGCAACAGCTGGAAAGCAGTGGGGAGAGGTGCTGCATGAGACAGTCATGAGGCATATGGTGGGCCTGTATCTAGGGAAGATAAGGTAGGCAGCATGGCCTGGAGAGGGCACAGAAATAGCCCCTCTGCTCTGTTAACTCCCTAAACCTTGGCACTTTGGTATTTCCTTATGCATTCTGTAAACATATATAGAGCTTAAAGTGCTTATATAAATGCTAGCTATTATTATTGTTGCTCAAACTGTTTAAAATAAATCAAATCTGCATTGAATACTTAGCATGCTAAGGTAGAACTCACATTTACCTAGGCCCTTTCTTTCCCCTCCTCCCCCAACACAACCCTGTGAAGTTGGTGGTGTATCTGCCCAGAGAAAGAAGTGACTTGTCCAGGGACAAAGTAGCAGGGCCGTCTTCTCATTAAGTCCACTGCTCGTCCTGCTCCACTAAAACTAAGGAGGCAGTCTGTGCAAAGTGTCAGATGGATGATAGAGACTGTAAGTGTTATATAGGTATCTGGAGGATGAGGAGGAGAGATCAGAATAGGCTGGAATGAATCTTCACAGGAGGTAGGCTTAAAAGGATGGGTAGGAACAAAAATAATAAATATAACAAACTACCTACCCTAATTTACAGATTTAGTGTTATACCAATGAAAGGGTTGGTTTATAGATCTGGACAAAATAATAAATTTCACCTGGAGGAACAAAAGGAAAAGAATTTCAAGGGAAATAACAAAAAAGCAGGGATAAAGGGAACCTACCATTACCACATCTTGAACTACCTCTATAATGTATAAACTGTCAAAACTATTTGGTAATGGACAAACAATAGAGAAAAGGTGATTAATGAAATAAACTATGTAAATATGACCTAGAAGCAATAAAACACAGTAGTTTAGCATTTGATAAGCCCAAGGATACCAACTACTAGAATAAAAATTCCCTATTCAGCAAAAACTGCTGAAAATACAGAAAGTAATTTGGTACAAAGAAGATTTAGGTCAATAACTTAGAGCAAAGGTGTCAAACACATAGCTCAAACCAGCTTAACAATAAAACATAGATAATATTAAATTCAAAATTCAATCAATAAGGGATCTTTATCTACAGATTAGTGGGCCCCACTGCTATCTGAGTTTGACACCACTGCCTTAAAACATCACATAAAATTCCAAATGGATATATTATCTATCACATCATAAAAAAATTAGAAAATGGAAGGCAATAACCTGTATGACCATGGCTATAGGAAGAATTCTTAACTAACCAAGGGATTAAGGTGATAATATGATTAAAAAAAAAAAAAAGGCAATTGACCATTAAAAAAATGAAAAAGCTTCTGAATGAACAGAATGTAGCTAAAACAAAAATATAAACAATTAACTGGACAAAAAATTGAGGGAAATATCTTTGATAAATGCCTCATATTTAACATATACTAGGAATTGATATGAATATAGAAGAACAAGGGCTTGAACCCCCTAAGAATTAGAATTCAAAGCATATGAGCAAGTTTTCTTTGTTTTCTGAGGGGGGAAGGCAAGACAGTTGGGGTTAAGTGACTTGCCCAAGATCACACAGCTAGTTAAGTGTCAAGCGTCTGAGGTCAAATTTGAACTCAGGTCCTCTTGACTTCAGGGCTGGTGTTCTATTCACTGCGACACCTAGCTGCCCCAGCAGGTGGTTTTTAAAAAGAGATGTATATTAGCCATGTGACCTTGGGCAAGTCACTTAACTCCAACTGCCCTGCCTTCCCCCTCCAAAAAAAAAAAGGCAATAAATAAATAAAACAGAGGTGCAAACTATCAACAATCTTAGTAAAGAATAATGAAAATATATAATAAGAAAAATGAAAATTAAAACAGCCCTGAGATTTCACTTCATACCAATCAGATTGGCAAAGATGGAAACAGTAAATTCTGAGAACATAATAGGCACACTTTTGATGGAGTTTAGGGATAATTTGAAATTATACAAAAAAAGACATTAACTAGTAATCAGACCCTCCAAGGTCAAAGATGGAAAGAAAGACCCCACAGATACAAAGAGGTAATGTACAATAGATGTGGCCTGAGATGCACGTTGTCAGATAAGGTCAGTGTGTGGATTTCTTTTGATTAATTGTACTTATCTGGCGTGGGGATGGGGGGAGGATGTATGGCGGCGAAAGGCAGGGGGGAACAGCGGGAAACAACGATGATATTTTTTTAAAGTATCAACAAAACATTAAAAAAATGTTGCAGAAGGGCATGGACAAAAATCATATAGGATAATCAGGCACAAGAGAGATGTGATCAGTAAGAGTGGAGGAAGTGCCCAGATATCTGGAATCATGGATCCATCAAAAGAGATCTGATTTCGTAGAATCTTAATGAAAACTTACAGCCTGAAGAACTTAATGATTTCATTTTATTTGACAGAACAAGTTCAAGGATTAAATTTCTAAAAAAAAAATTTTAAGATGGGTAGGATTTTAGTATTTGAAGATCATTATAGAGAGGAAGATTGGTATGATTAAAGTGAGAGGCAGAGAATGTTCAAGGGTCATTCATGAAGGGGTGTAATTTGAGTTGCCATCAGTCAATAGGGAGGGGTCAGGTTATCAGGGACATTGATCCGCAGTGGGAAGCACCTGACTAGAACAGACAGGCAAAGGAACTAAAATATTATAGGTTTGAAGGTAAGACCAGAGGTACAGAGTTTTATGTTTTATCTCCCAAAACTAGTTGAAAGAACTCCAGAAAGAGAATTAGGGATATCTGGGTCCAAGTTCCATCCACCCTTGCCACAAACTTTCTATGTGGGTAAATCACTTTGACAGCTGGGTGGTACAGTGGATAGAGCACTAGGCAGGGCATCAAGAAGACATGAATTCAAATCAAACCTCAGCTACTTCCTAGCTGTGTGACCCTGGGCAAGTCACTTAACCTCTTTGCCTCACTTTCCCCAACAATAATATAATATCTCAAACGGTTGTTGTGAGGATCAGGAGGTAACATTTACAAAGCATTTAGTTTTAGAATATTAATACAGGGTGCATGGCACCCTTATTAAGCATTTAACAAATGTCTGTTTTCCCCCTCTCTGGCTCTCAGTGTGTTTTCTTGCCTCCCCTCCAACCCCAGTACCAATCTGTAAAATGAGAAGGGGTGGCCTATGTGATCTCTCAAGGCTGTTCTAGGTCTAACAACTTAAGAATTTATGGACTATGAGCTCTCCCAAAGGTACCAGAGAAAGAGCTATCTCCTGTATTTCTTTGTATTTCACCAGAAGCTCCCACAATGTGGTTGGTAGCAGGAAGGACTCTAGAAAAGTTATTCAAGGACTTGTAGCAAGTTTGGTATGTGTCCAGTGAATCTGAGTTAGTATGGGCATCCACAGAGGGTGAGGCCTAGAGTTTTAACACAGCTGGAGGGGAGGTAGTAAGTGAAGCTCTGAGGACCTTCCTGCCCTGGAGGGGGGACAAAGCAGAGTCAAAATGGGCAGTTGCTTCCTTTTCCTGCACCAAAAATTTGTTAAGAACCTACTGTATCTAAAGCCCTGCTGGAGGCATACGGACAAGTTCAAAGTTTAGTTAAACAGTTTCTGCCCTCCTGGAATTCACAGGCTATCAGGACGATTCAGCACATACACAAATACAATACGACCAAAAAAAAAAGTACTAATGCCTTCCCTTACATGCAGGGGGCACTGTGCTGGGAGCTGGAGAGAGACAGTTTTTTTAAAAGCCCAATGCCCTCTCCCGAGCAGCTTGCAGCTTATTTGGGGGATAAGACACAAGTAACTATCACATACTGCATTACAGGGCATGTCAGGGAGGGGCAGAGGAGGGATGCTCAGGAAATTTCATGGAAGAGGTGGCAAAAGGAACTTTAATACAAAATTATGCATCCTAAGTGAATCAGAAAGGTACATGCCAGATATCTGCAAAGTGGGAGAGAGAAGTCATTCCTAACTGAAGGGAGGAAGGAAGGCTTCCTGGAAGAGATGCCACTCGAGCCAGAGGTTCAAAGGATGGCTTGGCATTCGACAGAAGTAACAAAGGAGGAAAATTTCAGATATAGACATAGAAGCAAAGACACGGAGATCAGAAAGCATAGAGGGGGAATGTACAGCCAAGGACAAATTGTCTAATTTGTCTAGAGTATGCCTGTCAGATAATACAGAAAAAGAACACTTCCAAATAAGGGAAGGTCTTGAGTAATAATAGTAAGTACTAGTACTAACAATAACAACGATAGCTAGCTTTTATATGGTGCTTTATCATTTACAAAGCACTTTACAATTATCTCATATGACCTTCATAAAAATCCTGGAGGTGAATGCTATCATTATCCCCATTTTATAGAGGAGGAAACTGAGGCAGAGGTGAAGTGACTTACTCAGGGTAACACAGCTATTGAGTGTCTGAGGTTGAAGCTGGATTTAAGTGTTCCCTGCTCCAGGTCCAGTGCTCTACCCACTTTGCCCCCTAGAAGGATGAACTTTAATTCGGGGCCTCTGAAGATTTTTGAGCAGAGGAATGACATGATTAAATCCATGGATAAGGATGGTAAATCTTACAGTGTATGCAGGACTGAAGAGAGCAGAGATGAGCATGAAAGTCTGTTTAGAATAAAAAGGGCCTTTTTGGTGTCTACCGTGGTATCGCCAGCACTTACTCCCCAGCCTTGCTCAGAGCGGGTGTTTAATCAGTATTTTCTGAATTCTAATGGTCTTGGGGAGCCTGCCTCCTACCGCTGCCAGCTCTGCAGACTGCCAGGCCTGGCAGAAAGCCCAGCTGACACCCGGATATCTGCAGGATGGTCTCATTTTTACACCAATAAAGACAGTAGGCCTTCCCCTAGGGCCCAATCTCTAGAAGATATGGAGGTCTATGTACCAGCAGTGAATAAGCAGGCCCTGGTCTCTGCAGCAGACACACAAAACTCACCTTTGTCTCCTGGACCCCTTATGTGGAGAACCCAAGGAGGGGGGTCAACATGGTCAGAGGAGCTGTTTTGAGCAGACTACTTTTGTTGCCAGTTACATCAGACTTTCCTGATTGCTTAAAAGCCTCTATATTTTTGGGATAGTGGGTAAGCAGAGGCCAGCCTAGGAAGTACCAAGCTAGTACTTTAATATAACTCAGCCTGGGGTCAGGAGTCAGGGCACCCTCCTGAACAGTGCCAACCAGAGAGCCAATTGCTCCTACTAACCTAAGGTAGAAATGTGGAAGTTCAGGAAGGCTTTGGTGTTAGCAGAATCGTGCCCCCTCCGATATTTGGCTCTTCAATGACTGCAATGTGAGGGTGGACAGAAACTCTTAGGCCAGGACTTCCCCAAAAGATCAAAATCTAACTTGCACAGTCAACCAACCAAAAACAAAAACCCTATCTCCTAATCTTTACAAAATGCTCAATGGTTTGCAAAGCATTTTTACGCATGCTCTACATCTCACAAAATCCTGTCAGGAAGGTGCCATGGTCATGCCGGAGGTTAGGGGGCCTGGCCCAGGGTCAGGTCCCATCCAAATCTAACTCAGTCCCGCATTCTTTTCACTAAATTGCCCTGGTCTTTCAACAGTCTAGCACATACTGTGCGGAATGAAGAAAAACAAGTACGTCTGCTCACCTTCTCCCCACCAAGGACCAGTTATGTCCAGAGATCACACTGCACCATCGGCACCAGAAAAAACCTTTAGAGGTGAAACGGACCTCAAAAAGCAGCTTACCCAGAGAGGGGAAGTGACTAAGATGATTTAGAAAACCAGTGACAGAAATGGGACTCATGCAATGGGAGTCAGAAGATCTGGATCCCAGTCTTGGCTCTGTGGGAACTTGTGACAAGCCTTCTGGCCTATCTGAGGCTCAGGAGCCTTTCTGTAAAAGGGAGGTAGAGGACTGGATGATTTCTGAGGTCTTTTTCAAAACAATCAATGAGTTTCCTCTTACAAGTTTTCCATATGACCAAGCACTAATTGACCTTGTTTACCAAGTGACTCACTCTGAACACCAGTCTAAGCAGTTTCACTCAGTTAATACATATTCTAGATGTGGATGAACAGCAGATAGGCTTCTTCACGGAAGTGGACAGTATCCAGCCCACTTCTGCCTCTGGCCTTTGCTCACTGTTCGCTGGGCCTGGGAGATCTTCCCTTCCCCCTCTTTTATCTGCTAAATTCCTACCTCACATATAGTCCAAGTCAGCTGCCATCATCTTACTTCCCTGATGGCTGGTCACCAAGAAAACCACCCCTCTCTAACGCATTTAGAATATTATTGTAAATTATAATTTTATCTGTAATTCTTTTCATTATAAAATTGTAATAATTATGAAATTATCTATAATTTATCAGTAAATTTATCTTTATTCTCTACTGTACTGAAAGCTCCATGAGAAGAGGGGTTTTGCCATAACTAAATTCTTTATCTCCCCAAAGTTAGCGGAATTGCTTTACACATAGTAGGTAATCAATAAATGTTTGTTCTCTGTTGAACAGTGATGCTGCATGATAAGAACCAGCCATCCCAGAAACACTAAAGCTACTTGAATCATATTCCTCAAAGGACAACTGTCCAGATGGGAACAGAAAAACAGTATATTTGTAAGTGTGGGGTAGCCACCTCAGGAAGGGAGGATAAAGAGTGAGAAAGGTAGAAATCAAGAAATCATAAAGACTGGGCATTTGGTTAAGAGTGACTCACAAAACACGTGGGACTGTGTAGACAATTTCCCTGCATGGCAAACACTTACACTGCTCAGATCTTCCAAGCTGTTCCCAATGTCAGTCATCACTGAGAAGCTGTCAAGCAGTCTCTTTCCTCTTTCCATTCTCTGCCATGTGATGGGGGTCTTCAGATTGCAAGAGAACTTGTAGTAATGAATAGAAGTACTGTAAATTAGCCCAAATTTAATTTAAATATCTAATTTCTATATCCATTAAATTTTACCTGCTATCAATCTCCTGGTTCCAGGTGCTAATGGCAAACCCAAATGAAAGTCAAATACAACGATTTGCATAAAGCATTAGGTGATTAATGGGTATTTTTCATGCAGCTGTGATCAACTCTTCAGTTCTAGAGCTGAATAATTTTTAATTGAAAACATTTATGTATGCTAATCCACATTAAATTGCATAATACCCTTCAGTTTCCCCATGCATAGCTTCAGATGCTTTTCACATTACTGCGATCACATTTCATATTTCCTGATTTTAAAAGGCATTACTATTTTGCACTTTTGAAAATCAGACTGATTCTAAGTGATCCCATGAATCTTAAAATATAGAACCTTTTGTTATAAAAGGAGATTAGAGTTAAACCCACCCGTATTAATAAATCCCCATTTGTGTGCACTATTGAAGCTTGGTGAAAATGTGCTAATTACAAGCAGTCTGAACTTGTGGCTCTCTGAGACACAAGTCATGGGGTTTAACTAGAAAAGCATTTTCTGAAAAGCCATTTATCTACACTGAGTAGAACTGAAGCACCAGTGGCCTGGCTCCAGTTATGATTGGGAAGACACGTCCAGACTGGTTATCTTATGCCTCTGCAGGAATTTAGGCCATGCATTAATGCACTGCAGATAAAATCCACTTGAAAATTTCTTCCAACTGGACTAGAGTGATACTGCCTGGGTGCAAAACTAGGCAGGAGCAATGCAATGTCAACTCTAAAATACAAACCGTTAAAAACCAATGCCCCAGTTTGTGCCAGTCACAGGCTTCATTGTGGCTGATTTGCACAATTGAAATTAACTAGATTCTTCAAAGGAGCTCAATTAGCAAAAACTTGTACTAAAAACGGCATGCAAATTAGCACATTGGTACTCAAGGCCAGTGCAACAGCAGGAGTCCTAGAACCTTTTTTGCCATCCCTTCAAAAATGATGGCCCAGGCAGATCTACCACATAGTCTGCTGCTACGCTCAATCTCCAGGTTCCCAAGGTAGTGAGGAAAGGCAACTTGCTATTGGCACATGGTCTCAATGGATATGGCCACAAGATTTAGACACAGGAAATCTACGCTGGTCAGACCATGTCTGGAATGCAATGCTCAGCTCCATTCTGGGCGTAACATAGGAGGAATACTCATAAATAAGAGGAAAGGGACACAAAAGTGATGGAAATGGAAAGCTCTGAAGGATTAAAAATCTTGAGATAATTTGAAGATAATATAAGCCCTGTCTCTACATATCTCCAAGAGTTATATGGAAAAGTAAATAGATATTCTGCCTCAAACCAAGGAGGGCAAGTTCCAATGAGCCTAAGTCACAGGCACACTGATTTTAATTCAAGGCAAAGAAAATTTTTATTGAGAAATGGTGTTGTCTAAAATCAGCCTGGGTTGACACCTGCTTTTGGGAGAGTTCTTGCCCAGCTGACTACAAATGTCAGTACTGAGAAACAGGAATGAAAAAGAAGCAGTGAGGGGTTCCTAATGCTCTTGAGGTAGTGCCCAGGTGAGTGTCCTCCATGAAAAATATCCTTGGAATCAGACAAGCCTCCTTGCCCATATGTCTTCCCTTTGGCCTCCTGAACCTAGTATTTATACCTTTCCCCAATCTCCCACCTGCCCTGCTATGGAGGCAAGGCAGAAAAAGAATCCTTTTCCCAAGGTTTCAGTATGCTAAATAAAAATCTCAAGTGAAAAAAAATTGGAGAAAGGGCACTGGACTTGATCCCTTCCAACTTCAAGAATTCTGTGATCTTGTCTATCTACCAATACTCCAGCTGACTGTAACCCAAAAGTTACAACATAACAGAGAATAAAATAACTTCATTCATCTAATCAGCTCCTATAAAAGTTGATATGGGACAAAAAACCAATCTAGGACTGGATTTAACGGAGCTAACCATTTACACTAACCACAGGGACCACTCACCACCCACCCTCCCTACCACCCCCAACCACTGGGCATGGAAAGTTGACATTCCTATTGGGGCCTCGCTGTCCTTTGAGAGCTCAAGAACAGTAGTCATGCTTGTGAAAAATCTATGAAATAATTCTCTAAGATAGTGAGGTAAGATGTTGTGCCCAAGAGCTGAACCAGAAAAAATGACAGATGCATCCCAACTCCAGTTAGACTTGTCCAGATTTCACACCTGGGCTGCATGACATCTTAGTGATGCTTACCAGGCTCTCAACTCATCTCATCTCTACTCACTCAAAGCCTGGGGCCCAGAACAAACCTTTAAAATAACAACCCTTACAGAATAACAAATCACAGCAAACCCAAGGGAAGAACAAATGCAAAGCCAGGCAAAGAGCATGTAAAATATGTTTTATTGTTCTTTAAAAGGGTTCAGAGTTTGTTTGGAATCAGGTTGCACACCTCTCAATCAGTCCGACATCTCTCTTACCATGTCAAACTGGCTTCAGCTAGCAATACTTCATTAAATTCAAAAGAAAAACTTTTTTAATTTCACGAAAAAAAATCCAGTTCTGAGAATAGTTAACATTAGTCTGTCGTTCAAAACAAAAAGAGGGCTAATATTGACTATAGCCTTGTACACCCTTTCTTATTAGACAAAACCAGGAATGTTCTCCTAACTAGGTAGGCACTGATATTGCTGGACACTATACTGCCCTACCTCTTAGCAACAATGAAAATAAATTTTTCAAAGGCAAGAGGCTTATTATGGTATTGATGAAATAACCTTTGAGCAAATAGACAGCCTTGTCTGAGTTTTGAGGGGTGCTGTTTTGATCTTAGGCCTATGTTAAAAGGAATCTATTGGCATGTTCTGAAATAAATTTTGGATAGTACCATCATTTTTTTAAACTTTAAAACCCTAGGAACAATTTAAAATGCATTATTTTGTGTTTTCAGGGGAAAGGAGAAAGGGAGAAAGAGAATAATCTGCAGTTTTGCATTTAGCTAACAATCAAAACAGAACTCTGGGAACAGGAAAAGAGGCAGTTCACATAGCCGGCATCTGAGGTATCAGTGTGAGACAAGGTACCGGCCAGTCCATTCCCACTGACCCAGCTGCTCTAAACAAATGAAAAGTTTTTGGCTCTGCACAGCAAGACACAGCAGGACAAGGTGACCCTAAGCCCGTATCTCAAGCCTCAGAAGTGGAACGATGTTACATATGCAATGTTAGGGTGAAAAAGTACAAGGGCCCTAATCAGGGCTCTCCCACTATTCTATCAAACCAGCCTGGCTAGAAATGTTGCCTGGGAAGGAGCAGGAAGTCTAGATTAGCATATGGAACCCAGCAAGTACTCTGCGCAAATAATGCTACAATGATCCACGAGCAACCCATTCCAGATTCTCTAGGCTCCAATTCATTCAAGGTCTCTTCTCTACCCTGCCATGGCCTGTGGACTAAATATTCAATAGGCATTGTTGGTTTTGAACCAGTGATTTTAATCTCAAAAAAGAATCGAGTAAGAAAAGAACAAGGCAATCAGTGGTTAAACTGAAACTGTACACAAGGGCCAGTTTGGGAATACCCACACCAGGCATTTATTTATTCTCAAGCCCACAATTGTGGACTGTCTACTCTGACTATCCATGAAAACTCACCCACAATATGCAAACAAGTCCTGAAACAGGCATTTCAAACCATTGGTGGGCTCTGACATTGTCCGACACCAAATCTAAATGATGGCTACAGCTGGCATGTCTGTAATGGGTAGAAAAAAAGTATGCTAACTCCCTGCCTGGAAAGGCCTCTCAAGGAAGAGGACCAGTCTGACCTGGAAGAGGGAGGCCTTTCCTCCCACCTCGTAAATAAAAGTTCATCTTCCCACAATCCACTTAGCTTTTGCTCCATATTCTTACTTAGGCAATAGGAGGAAACAGTTCATCTCTCAGCTAAGTTCTTTGGACAAGTATGAATGCACACATAACAGAAGATATACTCCTCTTAATACTACCCCCACCTCAATTACAAAAACAAAATCCAACACAAAACAAAAAAAAACCCAACCTTCAAACCACCCCTCCCCCCCTAAAAAGGGTTCCTCGGCTGCTCTGCCTAATGGTAGGTTGAATTTTAAAGAAAAGAAAGACTAAAAAGAACATTTCGTTGTTATTCAAGACTAAGAACCAATCCCCTGGGCCACAGAACACAAATGCCACTGTTATTTCTAAAAGTGCCCAGTTGGGCTTAAGGCTGTCAGACTGTACACACCCACAGCAACCAGGGCTCCTCCTAGCCTCTGTCCGCATACACATGCACTCAAGCACACAGACACACACACACAAAAGGGGGGCAAGGGAAAGATAACCAGAGAGGAAATGCCACAGGGAGGTGGATGGGCCAGGCCTAACTGTCAGGTGTGTTCCCCAAACAGATGGTTTTTGCACAGGCCAATGTTCTGCTGGTTTTCCTTAGAGACCCCATTTTGAAAAAAGTTAAAAAAATACAGGAGGTTTAGAAATGATTCACTCCTGGCAGAAATTCAAACTGCAACATTGGGAGAAAATCATCCTTCACTGAATTCATCCTTTTTTCCCCCTCTCTTTAAACTTTTTGTTATTCACGTTATAGAGGGTTTTCTTTTTGTTTTGTTTTTTTAAACATTAGGACAGAGGTTGAAGAGCACTGACTCCCATCACTACTTTGATGACATAGTTAGATTCCAGATTCACATTTCCAGGTACCAAGAGTCCCCACCAAAAAACAACAACAACAACAACAAAAATCCACAATCAAATTCAGCTTTTTCTCTACTGAACACAGCAATGCCCATTGGTATCTCTGAAGCGTAAGCGCATCTTAGGTCGGTACTTCTCAAGGTAAAGCAGCTGTTTGGAATTGAATGCTCCCCTTCTTTTTCTGAAAATAGAAGAACCAAAACTTAATGCATGCAAAATTCTCCTTGCTAATTAATCTAAATACGTTGTGGTTGCTGTTTTCAGCCCAAGTCCATCCTAAAACTCAAGACTCCTAAAAGCTACCTCTTTTCTTACGGGGCATCACTTCAAACAGAAAAGGGCTGCAATGAAACATTGTGGTCCCCCTCCAGTAGAAGGAGTGGAAAAATTCCCCTCAATTCTCTGTGGGCTGTGTTGTACAAATGGCTACACTAAGATCAGAAAGGCGTATCTTAAGACATTTAAGAGAATAACTTCTGCCCAAGAGAGTAATGTGTTACTTCATCAGCTTACGAAGTGGTATGCTGGGTGTTTTTTTCAAAGAGCAACATACATTGAAGTACGGGGAAGGAAGGGCCATGCTTCAACACAGGAATAGGGAGTGTCTTCTGAGAAGAGTCTTATCCAGCAGACACTAAGAAACATTTCAGGATCCTTGATTTGGTTCTATAAGGGACTGTTCTGCTCTTCTGAGGGGGTGTCTCTTTTGAAAATGGCCATGATGGTAGCTGCCAACATTTCTGGCCAGCATTAGGTCTTAGCTAACATAATCTATAAATTGTTACCACCCTAACTTTGGGCATGAATAATTGGGTGTTGACTATTAATACAATATCACAAAGAAATTAAACAATTCTTCATACATAGTTTCTTTTTTATTCATAATGGTACTGAGAGTTAGGGTCAGTTTCTAGGTTATCACAAGCCCTGTTGGAGCCTGAATAACCCTTACTACTTATCTATGCTGCTTCCCTTCATTCAGACCACGTGAGCATCTGAATTTGCCACACAAATTAGGAAGTCCACAAATCCTCAGCACAGTGTTGCCTCTGAGAAATGTACTGGGTCTCTCTTTGTCAGTCATAGGTTTTTTAGGCCAAAGACAGCAAGTTAATATGTACTGTAAATGAAATCTTTCTCTCTTCCACCTCTCCTTAGCTCATCATCTGCTCAGCAGACGAAAACCATTATGAGTCTCCTATAATGCCTTGTACCACAGGCTTACTGAACACACAATTCCATACTTACTGTCGTATAAACTGAACTGCATCTTCATATTTCATTCCACATTCAATCAAAGCAAGTGCAACCAGCACAGGTGCCCTGCAAAAAGAAACCCATTTGTAAATACCCACAAATCTTTTGGATTAAAGGATTTTTAGACACAGGATTGTCATGCTTACTAAAGAAGCACTTTTTTCCCTAGTAAACAAAGTACTATAACAGTATCTCTCCATTATTACAACTTCTTCTTAGAAAATCACTAAATTTAAAGTTATATCAAAAGATCTTTGTGTTTGAAATGTCATTATTTATATCTGAAAGCTCTCTAGATCCGCCATCCAAAATGTAAAATTCTGACCCTGACCATTATCACAGAAAAAGAAGCAAATACATTATCCAGTCTTGCAAGAGTGCTTTCTAAATTCTCATTTCCAGGATGGTGTTAATACTTCCCCTCATTGGATGCCCCAAAATTGCTATAATCCTTTTTCGTGAGCTTAGGGAGAGGATTGGTGATTGGAAACAACTACAAAGGTTGCTCCTTTAAGTCCAACACAGGCTACCAAATGCCATCCTAGATTATGAGCACACAGCAGATACCAAAATGCCCAAAACTGGTCTAGAAAGCTCCCTTCAGCTCCAGGAGACACAACAGGAACTGCTTTCTGAGCTGCTGAAAAGGCAAGAACAAGCAAGTGTAGGGTCTGAAAAGAACTAAGCCTGAGTCACCTTTATCTTGAGGCAAAAATAGTTTCAACTAATGTTCTAGTCCAAGTTCTTATCATAAATAGGCAGTTTAATCTGCTGACCCAAAAGGTGCAATGCATTTTGGGATACTGCTAAAAGAAAAAGGCTTTTAAATCATAACAGTCACTAATCTTAATAAATCTCTTTGGGGAGATTAAAATAAAACTATCCATTCTCTTATAGTTTCTTCATTTAAAGCCAAAAATAATCATCTTTAAGGATGTGATGCAAACCTTTAGCTCAAAAACAGTAATAAGTGCATTATATATAAGTATAATCAGCTGAATAATTACTTGGAAAAGTCAAGGGAAAGAGAATGCTAGTAATCTTCAATGTTTTTTAATGCTGAGATATAAGGCAATTACATTATATTGATATCACCAACAAAGCATCTACTATATGAAATATAATACCAAGATCAACTGTAGCAGGCAAAAAAAAAAACAACCAAAAAAGTTGAAACCACATAGATAAATCATCACCAGCCCTTACTCTCATTTTCCTTTCTTCAGGGTAATTTAATATTATTTAGTGGCACTGTCGATGCTCAGTGGCTTCAGTCATGTCCAACTCTTTGTGACCCCATGCAATGGTTTTGCCATTTCCTTCTCTGGCTCATTTTACAGATGAGGAAACTGAGGCAGACAGGGCTAAATGACTTGCCCAGGGTCACACAGCTAGTAAGTATCTAGGCCAGATTTCAACTCAGGTCATCCTATCTCCAGCCTTGGTGCTCTATCTACTGCACCAATTCTGACAAACTGAAACCTTCGGCTGACTTACCTTGGCATGCTAATGAATTCACTGAAAAAATGCTAAGTGCTTACCTTCCCAGCCCTGCAACGCAGTGCACAGCAACACAGCAACCCGGCTCTTCTCGAAATTTGCTTTTTAATAGGTTTAGCCAATCATCTACTATCTGATTAGGAGGTGGAGCTCCATCATCGAATGGCCAGTCCTTGGAAATAATAAAAACCAGTACATAAAGTTGAGTTTCTCCCAAAAGAATATTATATAAAGTGTATACACACTATAAACAGGGAAAGCCTGGCTACTAGATTAAAAAGTATTCTTTCTACGCATATTCTTGATCCCTGCTAGAAAATGGTCCCATCTAAATTACAAAAGGTATCCAAATCTACCCAAATAAATTAACCTCAATGTATCATAATAATCAATGAATCTAATTTCATCTGGTACAAGTTACTTCACCAGTTATAATATACAAAAAAATCAAACTGGTATTTTACCAAACATACTAAGAGTTCAACAATAATTTAGTTAGACATTTGCATTACAATTAAATCCAAGAAAAAGTTAAGAAGGAAGAAATATGGCTTTAAAATGGCACACATAAGAAATCTATTGAGCAAACAGAATTGTTTATCTGCAAAGATCTTCAAGTATCACCATCAGACTGCTCTAAGTTATGAAAACAGGCCTCATTTGTATTACTCTGAAATCTCCAGTGGCTCAATGGCTCTAACTGAAACACACTATCATCATGATCTGCCCTCACAGAAAAGGAAAAGGGCCAAATACTTGAAAAACCCTGACTGAACTGTGCTTCATAAGCAGAGGACAGCCACGTGGTGGGATCCTGTGCAAAGAGAAGACAATTCTCAAATGATCCATTTTTTTGGATCTTGACTCTGTTCTGTCCTGGTTTCAATTAAGAGCCTCTGGCAAACACACAGGATGGGTCAGGGTCTAAGTCTCCTTCCTATCTGGTAGGAAGGAGCCCTGAAAAACAAAGCATGGCAGCTTTAATAGGAAAAAAATAGGATTACCCTTCCAGAAAGCCTCTCCTTGTCTGTAAGAACAATAGTCAGTACTTATAAAGTCCTTTAAGGTAAGACCACTTTACACACATTTCATTTGATCCCCAAAACACCACTGTAAGATTTAAAGATATAAGATATAAGATTTAAAGATATAAGAATGAGCCATCTCATTTTACAGATGAGGAAACTAAATAAAGTGGACAGGCATAAAGGAATTTGTCCCAAGTCACTTATCTACTTGAGTGGCATGCAAATCCAGACCTTTGACTCCAAATACAATGCTCCTTCTACTATACTACAGTGTCTTCTTATACTGAAAGGGTAGCATGGGGTTAGTGTCATAGAAAGAGTGCTGGACTAAAGAGCCAAGAGAGATTAGGATTCAAATCCTACCTCTGACACCAGCTATGTGGCTATAGGCAAAACTCTCCATCACTCTTAAATGGGGATAACAATACATGTATTTCCTTTTTCTGTCTAGGACTCAACCATCCTTCTGGTCACTCAGGTTCACAATCTCAATGTTATCACCAATCCCTTATTCTCATTCACCCCACATATCTAATCAATCAAATCAAACTTTTTGTTTCTACCTCCACATTTCTCCCATCTGCTCCCAGGTTTCTAGTCTTGAGGTCCTCACAACAACTTGCCTGGATTACTGGAAGGACTGCCTATACCCTCTAAGATCAAATAGAAATGCCTTAATTTGCACTCAAAGCTCTTCACAACCTGGCCACAACCTCCTTTGCCAGGCTTATACACTATATTCTCCTCTCTTCACACTATATACTATGACACTCAAAATGGCCTTCTTCCTGTTCTACACACAATGCATGACCTCTCCTGTCTCTGGGCCCTGGTTAGCTGTCTCCCAGGCCTACAGCTTGCACCCTTTCTCATCATCATCTCACAGAATCCCTTGTTTCCTTCACAGCTGGCCTCAGGAGCTGTCTTCTGCATTAGGCATCCTCTGGTTCTACCCTCTGAGAGTGAACACTCTCTTCCTCCATAATCTTGGCAAACATATAGAAATGCGGATTGTCTCCCAGTTGGGATATAAGCTCTTTGATATGAAAAATTATCTCCCCGTGCTTCTTTTACAAAATTGGGGAACCATAGGTATAATATAGTATCAGACTTTTTCAACTAATGGTTAGATTAGGTGAACTTTTTTCTTCCTTTTTGTTTTCTTAATTATAAGAGATGGCTCTCTGGGAGGAAGGAAGGATGGGAGTAGCAGTGGACCACACAGTGGAGAATGTAGGCAATTAGGCAAAAACAAAAAGTATTAATAATTTTTTTAAAAAAGAATCTAAGCTCCCTGAGGGCAAGGACAGCTTTACTTTTGTCCCTTTATCTCCAACACCTAGTGCAGTGACTGGCATATATTAGATATTTAATAAGCTGACTGAAATACTTCAGAAGACTGTTGTGAGGATCAAGTGAGATAAAGTATATGAAATGCCTGGTAAAATTTAAAGTACTTTGGGATTCATTTGGGTAGCATAATTGACATACAGTTTTTGGACTTTAAATCAAGAAGAACCAAATCCAAAACCTGCCAGGCACTGCCTAGGTATGGCCTAAGGCAAGTCACTCCAACCTCTCTCAGCATCAGTAATCTCATTGGAAAAATGGGGATAATTATCTCACCTGCCTCCAGGTTACTCTGAAGATCCACGGGGATAACATAAGTAAAGTATTTTGTAAACCTCAAAGTCTACATAAATGCTATTATTATTGTTATTGTTGTCATTCAGGTCATTTAAGTATTTCAGTATTTTTCAACTCTGACATCACTGGAAATCTCCTTGGCAAAGATACTGGAGTGGTCTGCCATGTTCTTATCCAACTCATCTGACAGATAAGGAAATTGAAGCCAACAGGGTTAAGTGACTTGCCCAGAGTCATACAGTTAATAAGTGTCAGAGGGTGAATTTGAACTCAGGAAAATGAGTCTTCCTGACTTCAGGCCCAGCGCTCTTGTGTACCATGGTGCCACCTTAGCTTCTCTATCATCATCATCATTATTACTAAGCTTTTATGCCACTCCAACAGCCTCCAAATTGGTGTATCTCAAGTCTCTCCATTCTCCATACAATTTCCACACAGTTGCCAAATTAATATTCCAAAAGCACAGGTCAGACTTAGGTCTCTCCTCAGCTCAAAAAGCTCCAATGCCTACTGCCAACTCTTCTGCTTGGCATTTTAAGTCCTTCACAAATAGGTTCCATTCTACCTTTCTGGGCTTATTACAAATTCCTCTTCATTGTAAACTCTCTTCTAGCCAAATGGTCCGTTGCTGGCCCTCATCTCTAACAACCATACTCATGCTGTCTCCCACATGAAGAATGCCCTCCTTTCACCTCTACCATTTTCTCACAGACTGCATCAAGTCCTAGCTCTTACCAAAGGCCTTTCTTGATTGCCAACCTCAACCCCTGAAATGACTGTGTGTTTGTTTATAGACCAAAAGCTCTTTGAGGGCTAGGATGGTAGCACCAGCACCAACACCAGTACCCCACCTAGAATTTAAGTAGGTACTCAATTAGCATTTGTTGGATGACTGATCAGTTGATACTCAATTATTATTACTCTTCAAGGAGAATAACAGGCACTGAGATCTTGGATCCCTGAGAGGCAGAAAAAAAAATACAGTATTCCTAAGGACTCTCCAAGGACACAACACAAAAAGGCAGATACAAACTGAAAAGTGACAGGCCATTGAGATCTAAACTGTACTCAGTCTTATCACCACCAGGACCCTTCCGTTTAGCCTAGTAGTCAAGCTGCCACATTACAATTCAAGCTGTCAGCTGCTCCCCATAATTACAGCTGTCAGGATTAGCCGTAGACATTCTACTCTTGTAGAATTTGAACTGTATTCAGCCATGCTGCCATGTCCTCCATCTTGGTTCACTCTCTGCACTACTCCCCAAAATAATACTTAAATGGCAACATGAAACACAGTGAACTTGTACACTGCTCTTCTGAAGCAGTTTCCATCAAAACATCAAAGCATTTTCTCCCCACTAAAGTCACAATTTAATAGCCTCTGAACCTTAAATCATCATATTTGAAATTATCTTCATCCTATCCCAGTATATCACAAACCTGAAGAATTCTTTACTGGATTAATCTTACCTAATTTTATACAACTACTCTGAAGGACACCATTCTCTGCAGGTGCACAGCACATTGTTAATCAATAAAATCATGAATTGCCTTCGGATTCACCACGAAACAACTAGGTTTGAAAAGGAGAGAAATTCTTAACTTAGCTCTAAATGACCTTGGTTTTTTCAACTTAAGTTAGGCATATAATTTTATCTATCACAGATGTGTTTTTTCCCCTAAAGAAACTGGCCAGCATCAACCTTAAAATAAACTGATACCTGCTCTAAACCAGCTAAATTTTTGATTTTATGATGATGCTTACCAAAACTACTGATTCAAAACCTAACTCCTGTCAGAAAAAAAAAAAGCTGATTTCCCATCTGCCTGGTACAGATACACTCACAACAGAAAAGAATAAATTTAGAGTCAAAAACTAGTCTAACGCAGGTAACTAATTTAGTCATGCAACACTTCAGAGCTTAACATACAATTCAGGAGTCACAAACAGGGCCTACCAGCTAAGAAGAGTTTTTATATTTTTTAAATAAAAGTTTTATTGCATTTAAAAATGTAAAAGCCATTCTTTGCTTTCAAAAACAGGCTGCTAAGCCCTCAAAACAATAATTTGCCAACTCCTAGAATAATATATTCTGGTCAGAGAGATGGTATATATGTGTAAATTTTTACTTATCTAGATATTTTTGGGGGGAAATAAAATTACATGCTATGTTCATATTTTTTAAATTGTCACATATTAAGTACTGATACATAATTTCATATTGATTACCTGATGGAGAGAACGTTGCTACCATCATCACCTTTTTCCACAGAAATATTTTCCACACAAAACAGTTTGAGGTATGCTTAACTAAATATCACAATTATTTTGACTTAATTTTCTTTTTCTTTTCTTTCATTTTGCAATTTTATTTTTAGTTCCAAATTTTCTCCCTTTCCTTCCCCACCTATTGAACAGGCAAGAAAATCAAAGCTAATTTTATAAAAATGAATTCCATTAGCCCTGTCAAAAAAAGAAAGATGAAACAGAAGAGATGCTTTGGTCTTTATTCTAAATCTATCACTTCTGTCCAGAATATACAAGAAAACAAAAGGTGATCTAATCTAAGGCCTCCTGCACCAGGTTGTTTCACAGAATCTTTTGAAATTGTGGTTGGTCACATGGTGCAATGACCAAATTTACTAGACTTTGCTCTTCTCAGCAATGCATTGATCTAAGACAACTCCAAAAGACTCACGATGAATATGAACTATCCACATCCAGAGAAAGAACTATATGTCTGAATGCAAACTGAAACATACTATTTTCTCTTTTTTTGCTTTTTCTCATTGTTTTTCCCTTTTGTTCTGATTATTCTTTGAAAACATGACTAATATGGAAATGTTTAACATGTATAGCCTATATCAGATTGCATGCCATCTTGAGAAGGGAGGTAAGGAAGGAGAAAAAAATTTGGAACATAAAATCTTATAAAAAGTGAAAACTATCTTCACGTGTAACTGGAAAAAATAAAATACTATTAAGTCGGGGGGAGGAGAAAGAATTGTGGTTGTTCACTGTATTGATCAGTTACTAGGTGTTTCAGAGTTGGTTGTTCTTAAAATATTGCTGTTTTTATATAAATTGTTCTCCTAACTCTGTTCACATCAGTTCGTACAAATCTTCCCAGGTTTTTCTGAAAGCATCTTTTTCATCATTTCTTACAACATGATAGTATTCTATCACATTCACATACCACAACTGGTTCTGCCACTGCCCCCAACTGCATCTCATCAATTTCTAATTCTTTGCCACCAAAAAAGAACTGCTATAAATATTTTTGTAAATATCAGTCTTTTTTCTCTTTCTTTGGTCTCTTTGGGGTATGGCTCTATTAGCAGTAGGCCTGGGTCAAAGGGTACACAGTTAATAGCTTTTGGGGTAAAATTTCAAACTACTTTCCAGAATGTGTGAACAGCTCCACCAGTAGTAAATTAAAGAACCTATCTTTTCCACAGACTCAAACATTTTTCATTTCCCCTTTTCTGTCATCTTGGCCAATCTGATGGATGTAAAAGTTGTTTTAATTTGAATTTCTCTACTTATTAGTAATTTTGAGCCTTTTTTTTTTAATGTGGCTACTGATAACTTGGATTTCTTACTCTGAAAACTACCTATTCAGATATATCCTTTGACCACTTATTACTTACGAAATGGCTCTTATTCTTACAAATTCAATTCAGTTCTCTGTACCTTAGAAATGAGATATTTATCAAAGAAACTTCATGCAAATACTTTCCCCCTCCCCCAACTACCTGTTTCTCTTCAATTTTTAGCTGCATTAGTTTTGTTTGTGCAAAAACTTTTTAATTTTATGTAATCACTAGAGTATGACTTTACTCATTATTTTAGGAAATAAAATCCTTGTTTTTTTTTAAATTTACTTCATATAAACACACACATATCTGTATCTGTATCTACATATCCTCATATAACTTCAATTTCAACCATCACTTACTATGCACCTATTATATGTCAGTTACTCTATTATATTGGGGACATAAAGACAGCACAGCACCTGTCCTCGAATCAATCAACCAATACTGAATGAAATACCAAAGACTTCATTAATTGAGAATACAAAGACAAAAGTCAAACAATCCCTACCTTCAAAAACCTAACATTCTAATGGAGGAGACAACATGTAGATATTTATCTATTTAAGATACAAGAAGATACAAGGTTACCTAACGTAAGGCCTCCTGTACCCTAAGGCAGCAATAAGTTCAGAATAAGTTCAGCTTTGAAACAAAGAGGAAGAGGTGAAAGGAAAGCAGTCCAGGCAGGGGGGATGGAGGGGGGGAGGTGCTTTAGCTAAAGCAAAGGTACAATGATGGGAGCTGAATTATGTGTCTGAATAACAGCAAACAGGTCAGTACAGGGTAGACTGAAGAAGGCATGGAAGGGAATAATGGAAGAAGACCAGAAAGGAGGGGTGGCTAGGTGGCGCAGTGAATAGAGCACTGGAGTCAGGAGGACCTGAGTTTGAATCCAGCCTCAGACATTTAACACTTACTAGCCATGTGACCTTGGGCAAGTCACTTAATCCCAATTGCCCCTCCAAAAAGCAAAAATAATAATAATAATAAAACTGGAAAGGGAGGAAGGGATCAGGGTATGAAGAGCTTTAAATGCCAGAATAGTTTCTATTTGATCTTAGAAGTAATAAGGATCCAATGGAATTCATCAAGCAGGGGAGTGACAAGGTTGGATTTGCACTTTTAGACAATCGCTTTGGTGACTATGTGGAAGATAGGAAGAATGGGGAGAAGCTTAAAGCAGGAGACTACTGCAATAATATAGGCAAAAGGAGATGAGGGTTTGAATTAGGGTGGGCACTATGGGCAGGGAGGGAGAAGGGGACACATACAAGGGAAACTATGGAGATAAAAACTAAAAAACTGGGCTATGTGTCTCTTGTCTGCTACAGGAGACAGCTGGTGCGACCGTGGATAGAACGATGGGCCTGAAGTTAAGAACAGTTCAAATCCAGCTGGCCTCAGATACTCGCTAGCTGGTACACAGTGTAATAAGGGTGGGGATGGGAGGTGATATAGTCAGACTTCCACTTTAGGAAGATCAATTTGACAACTGAGTGGAGGATGGACTGGAATGAGGAGAGACTTGAGGCAAGGAGACCCACAAGCAGCCAGGTGTGATCTGCTGGTGTGATTAGGGATAATATATCCCAAAAGCACATAACAGGGGCTATATAAATGCTTATTCCCTTCCTCTATCCCACTATGTGGGTGCGGTAGAAGCAATATCCTAACTCCTCTGCTCCATAAAACTAAGGACAGCTTTTCTTTAAAAGACATTAAAACTATCCTCGAGACTTCATTGGCTCACGGGACTAGAGACTCAGGCTACTGCTATCACCTCCTTGCTGCCTGTTACAAAAAGAGCTCTGAAAGAGGGTTCTGATGCTTTGCTAGCAGAGGAACTTCACTAAGCCAATCCGCCTGGGCTCTCAAAGCATATGCTTCTTAAGTATCCTTCTCCTGTGGAGCTAAGTAAATCTTCTTTTACTTACTGCTGAATCCTACAAGTGCCTGCCTCATTTCGTTCTTAATATCAAACATAAGCTATCAGGGTACTAGCTTGATTCAGGCCCATCCCAGAATGTGGAGTGAATAATGGCGAGGCATCCAGGATGATAATTCAGACTTTTTGCCCTCAACAGATACTAAGTTTTGAAGGGTGGGCTGCAGTTGGAGGGGGAGGATACAATGAGTTCTGTTAATGGACATGTGGAGATTGAGATGTCCAGTTTAAAATATCTTTTTCCATGATTCAGAACTAGCACTCACAGGGCGGGTAGGTGGCACAGTGAAAAGAGCACTGGTCCTGGAATCAGGAGGATCTAAGTTCAAATCCGGCCTCAGACACTTAACTTACTAGCCTGTGACCTTGGGCAAGTCACTTAACCCCAATTGCCCAGCCTTCCCCCCTCCAAAAAGAAAAAAAAAACTAACACTCAGGAGAGAGACATGGGCTAAACATAGAGATCTGAAGTCATCTCCATAGATAAGATTAATGAAGCCAAAAGAGCTGTTAAGATCAAGGAAGATGATGTTAAAAAAGAGTCGTAGTCTTAGGATACACTCAAAGGCTTACATTTCACTGAGGTAATACATGAATAGAGATCTGGAATAATAAAAGGCAAGGAGTTATGGGAATAAAGAGGAAATCCAGAGGGTTCTAAGAAAGTGTGGAAATCAAGAACGCTTTCACATGTGCAGGAGAGGCTATAAGGAAATAGGACCCCAGTCCAGCAATACCACTGTGTATTACATACTTATATTCCACAGGCCCCTCTAACACACATCTAAGACAGGACTTATTATCTTTCCCCTTAACTCACCCTCTTTTTTCAAACTTCTGTAGTTCTGTCAAGGGCATGATCATCCTTTCTAGTCACCCATGGCTTGCAACCTAACTTAACTCTATATTCTTGTACCTTCTAAATCCAATCACTTGTTGGGTCTTGTCAATTTTCCATATTTCTCACATCCATCTCCTCTCCACTCCCATGAAGACAGGCAGGGAGGTGGTGCAATAGATAGCTGGGCCACAGTCAAGAAGACCTGAATTCAAAACCAGTCTCTGACACTCACTAACTGTGTGTCCCTGGGCAATTTACTTAATCTCTATCTGCCTGAATTTTCTCAACTGTGAAATGGAGATAATAATAGCACTTGTTTTAGGGCTCCAATGAGATAATATTTGTAAAGCACTTATTAGCACAGTACCTGGCACATATTAGACACTTAATAAAGTCTTCCTTCCTTTCTTCCTTCGTCAGCATACCAATCAGCCTTTCATCATTGATTCTGCCTAGCATTTGCATACAGATGTCTCTCAAAAGGACTTATCCAGCCCTGACCTCTCTCCTGATCTCCTGACTCCCAATGCCCACTGTTTATTAGACATCTCAAAATGGGTATCCCAAAGACATCTTAAATTCAACATGCTTAAAACAAAGTCCTGTTGTTTTTTACCTTCTTAATAGCTCTCCTATATACATTCTTTTCTCTTCTAACACTGCCACCACCTTGATGCAGGCCCCAGCCCCCTATGCAGCCTGCTGATCTGTCTGCCTGCCTCAAATCTTTCTTCAGGTTAGTCCATCCTCTACTCAGTTGTCAATTTTTTTTAAAGTTAATTTATTTATTGTTTTCAACATTCACTTCTATAGTTTTAAATTTTCTCCCCCCGCCCTCTTCTCCCCCCTCCTACAGACTCTACCTATCCTATTAAACGTATTTTCACATTAGTCATATTGTATAGAAGAATTAGAATGAATGGGAGGAACCATGAGAAAGAAAAAAACAAAACTAAACCAAAAAAAATAGTCTGCTTTGATCTGCATTCAGACTCCACAGTTCTTTCTCTGGATGTGGATGGCATTTTCCATCATGAGTCCTTTGTAATTGTTTTAGGTCACTGCCTTGCTGAGAAGGGCTAAGTCTATCAAAGTCAGTCATCACACACTGTGGCTGTAACTGTGCACAATGGTTCTGCTCACTTCACTCAGCATTACTTCATATTGTCTTTCCAAGTTTTTCTGACATCTGCCTGCTCGTAATTTCTTATAGCATAACAGTATTCCATTACATTCATATACCACAACTTGTGCAGCTATTCCCCAACTGATGGGCATCCCTTCAATTTCCAGTTCTTGACCATGACAAAAAGAGCTGCTATAAATATTTTTGTACATGTGCGCCCTTTCCCCATTTTTATGATCTCTTTGGGATACAGCACTAGAAGTGGTATTGCTAGGCCAAAGGGTATGCACATTTTTATAACCCATAGTTTGGCATTTTGGCATAGTTCCAAATTGCTCTCCAGAATGATTTGTTCAGCTCACAACTCCACCAACAATGAATTAGTATTCCAATTTTCCCACATCTTCTCTATCAGTTGTCAAATCTTTCAAAAGTGAAGTCTAACTAGGTTAGTTCCCTATTCAATAAACTCCTATAGTTCCCTATTGCCTCCAAGACCAAATAAAAAATCCTATTTGGCTTTTAAAGCCCTTCATAACCTTGCCCCCTCCTATTTTTAGTTTTCTTGCACCTTAATCCTTGCATCATTCTGTGCAATCCAGTGACATGCCCTCTATCATCCAATACCCTCCATCTCCCTCCTGGCCTCCTGGCTTTCTTCAAGACTCAGCTCAAGTTCCACCTTTTGCAGGAAGCTTTTCCCAGTTCTCCTTCGTCTTAGTTGCTTCCCAACTCTGTCTCGCTTGCGCCTAATCGTTCACATGGTATGTCCCCTATCAGACTAGGAGGTCCCAGAGCATGGGCGGATTTGTTTGTTTGCTTTTTGTTTTTCCTCATATCCCCAGCCCTCAGCACAGGGCCTGGGACACTCACAAATGCCAGCTGGCTGACTCCCACCTGGACTGTGGAATAGTTCCCTAACTGGTCTCCCCATCTCTTCCCTCCCCATTCTGACCTACCACCTTTCACAAAGCTGCCAAAGTGATATTCCAAAAGTACAGAAAGACCCATGTCACTCACCTGCTCAAAAAGCTCCAAAACGTCCCATTACCTCTAAGATCTTCACAATATGATTCCAGTCTACCTTCATAGACTTAGTACATAACTACTCCCTTTCACATACATTCTACATCCAGTCAAACTGGCCTATCTACAGTTACTCCTTTATAACATTCCATTTTCTATTTCCATACCTTTGTGGAGGCTGGCCCAATCCCTTGAATGGTCCCTCTCCACCTCTCAGCACCCCTAGTTTCCTTTAAAATTCCATTCAAGGTCTTTGCTAAGCCTCCCTGCCACAAAAGAAAGTCCTTCTGCTATTGCCTAAAACTTTGAACATGGTTTGCATTTATTTATACATGTTATTTTTTCCTTATAGAGCAGAGACTTCTTAGGGGCAAGGACAATTTTATTTTTATCTATGAATCACCAGTAACCAGCTAAGTTCTGGCATACAACAGGCACTTGAAAAATACAGAACTTACTTGTTGCTTAATTGGGACCCATGTAAGCTCTGTAAGAATTCTGAAAGACAGAAGTTCTTTCCAGGCACAGGAGAGGGTGATGGAATTTCAGATTCAGGGGAACAGTTTAGCTGGAATGCAGAGTACATGAAGTGGAACATGAAACAGGACTGGTGAGAAAGGTAAGATGAAACCAGACTGTATAGGGCCTTAAATGCCTGAGTAGGAAGTCTGTATTTTGCTTGAGTAGGAAGCTTGTATTTTATCCTAGAAGAAATAAGGAGCCACTGAAGTTCAGTTTTTTGTTTTGGGGAGAAGCAATCGGGGTTTTAAGTGACTTGCCCAGGGTCACACAACCAGTAAGTGTCTGATGCTAAATTTGAACTCAGGTCCTCTTGACTCCAGGGCCGGTGCTCTATCCACTGTGCCACCTAGCTGCCCCTGAAGGTTTGTTTTGAGCAGGTGAATTAACACTGTCACAGTTGTGCCTTAGAAAAATATTCTGGGGGGTGGCTAGGTGGCGCAGTGAACAGAGCACCAGCCCTGGAGTCAGGAGGACCTGAGTTCAAATCTGGTCTCAGACACTTGACACACTTACTAGCCATGTGACCTTGGGCAAGTCATTTAACCCCAACTGCCCTGCCTTCTCCCCTCCAAAAAAAAAAAGATATTCTGGAAGCTGTGTGAAAGATGAACTGGAGGAGAGAGTAGAGGCTGAGGGTCCAATTATAAAAGCCTGAACTAGGGTGGTAGCCATCTGAGGGCAGATGGGAGAGATGGACAATAGAAAAAAAATCAAAGGGTTTTGCTAAACTGTTAAAGCTACATTTTTTTAAATGATGGGAAATAGTATATTTAGGGCTAATTAAGTAAAAAGTATCCTACTGGTGATTTCAGAATCTTGCTTATTCTAACTTACTCTCATAAAAATTAGAGAGAATATGGTATGGCCAAACGAATACTGAACTTGGATTCAATAAAGACCTGAAATGAAATTCAGGTTCTGAAATTTACTAGCTGAGTGACCATAAATAAATCATTTTACTTCAATGAGTATCAGTTTCCTCATCTGTAAAATGTGGATATTAACACTTTTACTTTCTATACACTATGTGTTATGGTAATTAAAGGGCTTTATGAAAATTATAGACCTATATAAATGTGAGCTACTATCACAATAAATTATAAAGAGATTGTGTTCAATTCTCAAAAACGAAGTCTTGACTGTAAACATATAATCTTAAATACATAAGCAATCCACTTACCTGCAATTCAATTCGACAAACATTTCTTAAGTATTTACTATATGCAAAACACGGATAAGTAAACATAAAGTACAGACAAAGTTATACAAAGTAATTTCATTTAGAGAGAAAATACTAAAAAGGCAGGTGGAAGAGGGGGAATGAAGATTAATAAAGTCCACTTGTAGGAGATAGTAACTGAGCTGTGCTTTGAAAAAGTTAGAAATTCTAAGAGGTGACAGTAGAAGAGTACATTCTAGGTATGCAAGGAGTGAAGGATCCACCCGTGCAAAGGCAGAAAAGCATGAGATGCAATATTCTGTATGGGGATCAGCTAGTAAACTTTAATGTAACTTAGTTGATCATCCACTGAAGTCTCCTCTGATGTGTAATCATGGGAGAAAGGTAACCCTGGGAGTTCAAAGCTTTCACAGGCCCCACACTAAACTGGAAAGGCTTCAAGAAGAGGCCCAAGGGGCAATTAGGTGGAGCAGTGGAGGAGTCAGGAGAGTCTGAGTTGAAATCTCATCTCAGACACTTGTCACTTACTAAGTGACCCTGGGTAAGTCACTTAACCCAAACTGCCTTACCCCCCACCCCCCAAAAAAGAAGAGGTTCAGTAAGAGTCTGTGAGTTCCAAGAGAGTACCAGGCTAGCTTGGTGGAATGAAGAGTGCCTCTTTCAGTAATGGCAACTCAGAATAACACTGAGGACTTCTGGCTGAGACAGTGCCCTGAACAGAGGCAGACTGTCCAACTACCATATAGCTAAGGATGGTAAAACTCTAAAATTTGCACCAGACTTAAAAAGATTAAGAAATCCAATAAGAAACTACAATAAGTTGACTTTTTCCACCTAAGAACCATACAAAACACCAGCCAGAAGCCCATGGATAAGAGGATAAAGGGGCCTGCCAACAGTACCAGGGCATATAGCCAAGCTTAGTTTTCCAGAGCAACCAAGACAGTACAGCCTGCAAGGCTGTATTTGGAGACAGCAAAAGTGTACAGAGGTCAGAAAGCCCCAGGGTGGAAACCCTAAAAGCCCAAGGGAACAACCAGAGTAAAGAGGCAATACTCAAAGAGGGAGAAAAAAAACTATCCCTGTAAAACCTTAGTATCTTCAAAACAGGGAGAGGGGGAAAGAGGTTTCTCGAGATAGACTGAATCTGTTCTGAGGATTTTAAGAAAGGAAAGGTAAAAGAAATATACTAGTACAGAAAAGGAGGAGGCAGAATTTATTTCTTTGTAATGTGGTGGAATTTACCAATTCTTTTAATTGGGAGGTGTAAGAAGCAGCATATGTATACAAATATTCTTGAGGGGAAAGGAGTAAGAGCATCAGCTGAACCTCATTCTTGGTTGAACTGGACAAAGGAGGGCTGTATGCATGCACGAGCGCACGAGCACACACACACCCACACCCTCACACAGATCAAAACTCATGGAAGTGTAACAAGTGTGGATTAGAAGGAGGTATAGGTTAAGAAGTAGGATAATATCAGGGAGGGAACAGCACCAAGCAAAACAAACTTCCCGAAGGGTTGATTAAAAGGGAAAAAGAAAAGACCTAGACTCTTTGGGAGGCACCCAACAAATGGAGCACACCTGAACAAACTGCTGTATGAATGTAATAAAATATTACTGCACCACAAGAAATGCTCCACAGAGATAATTTCAGAAAATCCCGAGTAATGTGACCTGATTCAGTGAAGTGAATAGAACCAAAAGGACAATTTTTCACAAGGAAAACATCAATATAAAGAAAAATTATTTTGAAAGATTTAAAAACCCTGATCAACACAATGATCAATAAAGTCTCCAGATAGCCTGTGAAAAAACACATTACACACCTCCTGACAAGTGCGATAGACTCAAGAAGGTACAGACAGGGACATACATTTCTGGACACAGCCACAGTACAGCTTTGTTTTGACTATGTTTACTTGTTACAAGGCTCTCTCCATTTTTAACCAGGGGGTAGGCAGGAAGATGTCTGAAACCAGGGAGATATTTAATTAAGCAAGAAAGAAAATAAAAGAGCAATAGTAATGCCTCTCCCCTCCCCTCAAAAGAGAGGGCCAAACAGCAAGAAGCCCAAATAGGGAAGTTTTTAAAGTAAAGTAGAATTTATAAGATACTTTTTTTTAAAAAGCAAGCAGTATGAAATAGATTTTCACTTTTATGTAACAGTATTTTTTTGCGTTCTGCTATGTATATGAAAATGCCCTTTGTCACAGTTCAAAATTTTTAAATAAATTTTTAAAAGATCATATACTAAAGAATATAAAGAGATTATAGGTACACTTAGTATCCAGATTAATGAAATCACTGTAAAAATGAACTAAATTTAACACATAAGACATATGAAAGCTTATAAAAGGGATTAATTTTACCACTGTTGTACAAACTTAATTCCTACAGGAGATTAAAAGACCACATGACAAATTTTCATGAGGGGAGATCACATAGTGTCAAAACTCTCATTACCTTACCACTTTCTATGTACATACCTGAAAAATACTCTAAGTAATATACATACCTAACAAATACTCTAAGTAATCTATAAAGAAAAGGTAATACATTACTACTTTCATTAGTATTTAGATAAGCAAAAGGAAGATGGTTTTTAGATTAGTAATAGCCAATGCTTTATTGTCAGATTTAGTCATCTAAGAAATCTAATCATGATACAACTACTCAGAGACCTAACACATTGTCATCATCTATGCTGACTACTTTCTAAGGTAAAACTGCCTTCTGATCCTTCTGATTCTCCCCCTTGTCTCCCAAACTATCAAAAAATTATAAAGGAATAATCATGTACTTATAGGAGAAATATTATCAAATATAATTTGTGAATACATGATGGAAATTACTTCCAGTTAGATTTAAACCAATGGCCTAGAAATGAAAGTTGAATATCACATTTATTAATATCCAAAGAAAAACGCTAATTTACATTTTCTTGAGATAAAGAGGAATTTTTAGATCACATGTATCTAATTAAAAATACCCTGCAATTCTAGACATTTTAGAGTATAGACGAATTAAAACTTCAGCAATTTACTAATAATTCAGGAGTCAAATGAGACTGCTAAACATTACTTTTTGGCATATCTTGAATTAGCAGTTTTTAAAAAAACAACTTCAATTTTTAGCAATCTAATTTGGCTTTGCTGTTTACAAACTTGGCCTGTATTAACTATATTATTTAATACTATATTTATATTTACTTAATAGTGGAAAATTATAAATACTACACACTCACTAGAACCTGGATTCCTTCTTTTTCAACTGGAGCTTTATCATACGTAGCATCACAAACGCGGACCAAAGTTGTCACACCATACTTCTTAAGTTCCTTTAAAGAAAAACAAATACAAGCATATTTGCTATCTGAATCTAAGATTAGGACTACAAAAGTTTAAAAGAGAACTGGAAGGAATGCTACAGATTATCTAATCAAACCTGCTCATTTTATAGATGAACTGAGACCTACAAGGAAGAAATTATTTGCCCAAGATCATTCAGATCAGTTCAGTTCAATGCAACAACCATTAATTTCTCAGGTGCCCACTATGTGCAAGGCACAGTGCTAAGGATACAAAGATGAAAAAGGACATAATCCTGACTTCAGAGAGTTATGGATTAAGCAGGGTAGAGGTGAGACTATAACCCAGGTTACCTGATGCCTCATCCAGAGCTCTTTCTTCTAAACAGCACTTTTCTGAAACTCTACTTAAGCTTTAGAAAAGCTGTGAGGTGTGGCAGCAGATAGGAACTACAATCAAGTCTGGTTCCCTGCTCCTCTGCATGTTCTTTATTCTAATTTCATCTGGCATCTCTGCCACCATCACTGTAACAGCTGCAAGAGATGAGGGAACCTCAAAGATAAGGTTCCTCTGCTATCTCTGAAGTAGATGGCCTAGAACTGGAAACAACATGCCAGACCTAAAAGTACTTGGGCCAGACCTAAAAAGTCTTAGGCCACTGAAATGCCATGACTCCACTACAGGCCTCTGGTCAACCTGCATACCACACACAGCAAATAAAATAAATGAGAACACTGATAGCCTGTAAGGAATGTAAATTATTGACATAAATCATAGTGCTATTAAAATGGTTAATGGACTCTATTTTTAGAGTATAAATCCCAGAGATTTTAAACCACTCTATGGAATCAGCAATTTAACAAAGCTTCAAAATACAGGTAAAATCCCATTATAGTGAACTCTATAGGACTCAATCATGTGGCAGTTGTATTCATGATGAAAAAAAAAATCATATTCCTAGTATTCAGGACATGGAGATTAAGGAGAACAGAAACTCAGCAACAAATCAGTCAATGAAAATAATGCTCCAATTTCAGTAGGAACAGGAAAAGACTCCGCAAACATTAATACTCTGTCCCATATCTCTACCCCTGAGTTCTGGAATCATCTTTGGGTGGTAATGTTTCGGTGAACAAACAGCCAAGGATTTTAGAGGAGCTTCAGGCCACCTGGGAGTGAAAGGGCAATTGCTACTTGCAGACATGGAAAAGTATCAGTGATTGTTCTGAGACCAAGACCCAGAAAAGGTCATACAGGGTTAGACTGGAATCTTCCTGGAGCACTTTTCCAGCTCTAAAAGCCACAATTATATTGTAAACAGGTCAAACAAGACTTACGTCTATCCCTCATGGATGGAAAAAAGCTTTGTGGTACAAGAACTTCTTTATAAAGGCATTCACTATGATGGGTTTTTAAACCTGCAAAATGATTTCCCAAAGTGGATAGCACCACACTCTTACCTCTGTGAACTTGTTGAGTGTTGCATTGGTAGGATTGTGGGTAATCAGAAAACGCATGTTCTCATAAGAGATCTCCACAGGGGCTGGACGGTTCATTATGGCAGACAAAAAGTATGTATGTGTGTGAGAGAAAGAGAGAGACAGGGGAAGTAGGTATGTGTGGGTGTGTGTTTGAGGAAGAGAGATGAGAAAATGGATAAAAAAAAATCAATAACCCTTGAAACGTTTCACAGCAGAAAACATTAAAAAGACCACGAAAATGCCTATTATTGATCAGTGTCTTCTCTAGTCAGCTTGTTCCTTCCTTAAGGAGCTTCTTCAGGATAAGCAGATCTATTTAGAATCCACTGGAATTCAGATTCAACTTGGGCCTCAATGACTGCAGATGGCTACCTTCAACCTCCAAAATTCCAACTGCCTGCAACTTCAGGAGCCTTTCCTACATTTAGGCACTGGTGAGGCAAGGTGAAAGTATAGACCCACTCTGCACTTGTGTTTTCTTGATAATTAATTTTGCTGGAGTCGTTAAAGGGAATATGCTTCCAATATGAAAAAAATATAGATATATGCCAAATATTTCTGAGGCCAATCTTGGTGTCCGGAATCTTCAAGGCAATGTTAATTATGGCACATAGAAGCCTCAAGCTCACTTGTCAGCGAAAGCACTGTGCTGAGCCTGGCAGAAGTCTGCCTGCACGCTCAGAATCGCCATAAATGTGCGGAGTGAATTCCAACAGAGAACCTACAGGAAAGGAAAAAGGCCAAGTGTGTGAGTAACTGGTTAGTTGATCGCATTACAGCACACAATGCTATGAGTAAAGAAATAATTCAACAAGCATTGGGAATACAAAAGCCTAAGTTTCTACACACCTGTGGCTTACATTCTAACAGCGGAAAACAACATAAATACAATGCACTTACTATTCTAAGTTACCATGATAAATATGGAATTATAGAAGAGTACTGGATATACACAACTGGATATGCAAAAAACAAATTCTAAAACATATGCAGGTCTACCTTGCTTTACAAAGTTATTCATTAAAATGTGTTGAGGAAACTATCAAATTTTTACATGTACAATTCACTATTTAAGGTAATTTTACCTTTGGATGAATTATTTCCTTAATGCAATCACCACTCCTCCCCCCACACATACCCCTTTACTCATGAGCCTTGCAAGCCAAGTGTTCGCATATTTCCTATTTGTTTAAAACAGATTACAAAAACTAGAAGACTGGGGAGAGGGATTTATATATTTATCCTTGAGATTGTAAAACCTCTTTTACTACCCACAAAATAAGCATTGGCTTCCAACTAGGGTAATCACCTCTTTTTCCCCCCATTCCAGCTTTTAGCTACTTCTGTTCCTACTTCACTGAGGCAAGAGTATAAAATCACAGAGTTGATAAAATGAAGTTCTACACCTCCAACACTAGCCTCCCCCCAAATTTTCACCAAAAAAAAAAAGGAAAAAAAGGCAAAGCTTTCCAATATTTTAAGCCAGAATAACTGTACTAGGGGTCTGACACATGCACACCTAGTTGGTTAAGACTATACAATTTCTTTGAGTATTCTTACGTATGGTTTGGTTTCCCCAGCTAGAACATAAATGCCTCAAATGGGATGATGATTTTCTTCCTATCTCCTTCACCATACTACCAGGGTAGATCTACAAACCTTCTACCAATTTTCAAGAATAGCTGTGGCCAGGGGTGGCTAGGTGATGCAGTGAATAGAGCACCAGCCCTGGAGTCTGGAGGACCTGAGTTCAAATCAGGCCTCAGACACTTAACACAAAAGCTAGCCATGTGACCTCGGGCAAGTCACTAAACCCCCAACTGCCATACCTTCCCCTCTCCAAAAAAAAAAAAAGCAAAAAAAAGAATAGCTGTGGACAAAAAAATTCACCTCCCTTCAGCCCACCTAGTAATAAGCCCCAAAGCTAACTAGGCTGGCCCTCCCCTGGCAAACCTGCTGTGTGACCCACAGTCCTTCACAAAATCCCTCCCAGGGCAAAAGCACCCAGCTGTGACAAATGCAGCACACCCAGAGCTGAAGAAAAGAACACACAGCCACATCTACTGTGAAGAGGCTCCATGGAAAACCCTCAGTGAACTTTCCACTCCTTAAGGATCCTTGGTTTTATCAGTTCAGGTGCTCCTCTACTGACACAGAAGCCAAACTATGGATGGGTAAATAAATAACCTAGAAATAATTACTATGCCCCCAAAATTCATCACCCTGAAGCCAACTTCTGGTGAAAACTTTCCCCATCTGGGGGGGATCCAGATGTGGTTTTCAGTTATCAATGTGGAAATTTCCATTTTTAACTATTAATCCTAAGAAAGCTTCCTGGGACACCAAAAAGTTAAGTGACGTGGATCCCACAGCTAGCATGCGTCAGAGGCAGGGCTTAAACCCATGTCTTTCTGACTCCAAAGTCAGCCCTTCTTCCACCCACTGATGCCTCTCTCAAGACACTTATAAATTTATTTGTTAATTTATTCTCCCTAATATTCAAATTCTCTAAAAGGTAGGGAAGGAAGCAGCAAGGGGTTTTGTCCAATTAATAAATAAAAATAAGGTTCATAGGAATAGTCACAAAGTAACTCAACATCATGCCCAGGACAACCCTAATCTCCAAACACTTAAGCCAATTCTTTATTCAGTCTTCTTTATGATTTGTTTTAACTGCATGGATTCTATTATCAAAGATAAAAGTACAAAAATAAAACAGCCTTTAAATTTAGAAGACACAGTATCTCAAATGGCATTCATAATGCCTTTATACCACTATCCTGTCCAATTAAAGGCATCTAACACTGCAAAAGCAAAAAATTCCTAAACATAAGCAGAGTGCAAACACATATACCACCACTCTTACTCTTCTCAGGCATTTGTAATTTTAAAACAAACCAAAAACATTAATCTCAAATTATCCAACCAGATCTGTTTTTCAAACACTGGCCATAGAATTATAAGATCCTAGATTTGGAAAGAACCTTAGATCACTTAGTCCAATACTTCCTCAAGTGAAGAAACTGAGAAGGAAGGACTTGGTCAAGGTCATAAAGATACTTGGAAGAACAGGGGTCAGTCTCTTAAGAACCCAGAGTCTCCTGGCAATGAGTCCAGAATTGGGAATTAACAAAATGCTTCAATTATCATAGGAAAAGGCTGGGAGAAGGAGGGAACTGCCCCCTCCCAGAGAGAAGGAATTCATCACAATTTCATTCCAATCTAAGTTTTCTTCACATATTTGCTTTAATTGTTCATCAGTTACTCTGTGAATGTATAATCATTCTTTTTATGTTATAAGAATAACTATTCAAAGTAGTGCATAGCAAAACACAAGGAAAGTCTAACCTGCTTTGAAGCACTTTGGAACCACAGATATCATCAAGGTTAATGTGTCTGTCAGTTGAGAAAAAGAGCAATGAAAAGACTGCATTGTACTGCTGGCCAAGCTTTAAAAGTAAAGACTCCAGAATTAAGTTTTCTACCTGGATACTAGCATTTGTCTGCTTGGAGAACAGAGAGCTTTCTCCCATATTTCTTCTCCAATTCCCTTCTGGAAGGACCACTTCCAGGAATGACAATAATTTACCATGACATTTTTTCCCGTCTTGTAGAGATCCCCAACACAAGAAGCCATGCCCAAAAAAGGTGTTTTATAAGTGTTCGTTCATAGACCCGTGGTAATAAAATCAAGCCTTTCTTCACTATCCCCTCAAACCCCCAAAGAAGTGTTTGGCTACATCGGTGATGAACCTTTTGCAACCTGTCAGTTCATTTCAACTAAGGCAAGTACCTTTGGAAGTCATAATAATTCAAAGCAAAAAGACTAAGAGCATGAACAACCTACTACAGCTGGGAAGAACTCAGAAGTTGGAGACTCCCATGGTTCAGCAAATGGTTAGCACCTGTAAACTCTACAGGAAGACTTTTAAAAAGAAAGCTGTATTTTTGGCATTAATTCTATTTTGTCCATTTAAGAAGGTAAAATTTAAAAATCTGTTCAGTGACTTAAGAGTCTAGGTTACTTTAAAGCATCTGCCAACCATCTTTTTGGTAATTATTTATAATAATTTGAGATGGTGTACTGTCAGATGAACTTAACCAGGGGTTAAAATCCATGAGGAAAGGTGGACAGTCAACAGTACTATACAGAATGTTCAATTAACCCTTTAAAGAAGGCCTCTTGGAAGTTACTTAGTATCAGACTGGTGACAAAGTTTTGTACAGTTTGGGGATGTAATGGCTAAGATAATGGGCCATAAACTATCCTATCAACTTTTTAAGATAAAAATAAGTATTTGAAAAGTATATAATAATGGGGGAAAGGGGATATTTAAGAATAGAGAGGTAAGAGAACCTACACCTAGACTAAAGTCCTAGCTTAGTTATTATGTAACAAAGTTACTTAACCTCTGTGGACCTCCATTTCCTCATCTGTAAAATGTGGTAGTGTTCTACTTGATCTCTAAGGGTTACTTTACACTTCTAACTATATGTGTATATATATATATGGGGACCACCTCTATAAAATCATTCAGTATACAGTATTTCAGATGCAAATCTGTTCCAGGAGGCAATGCTGTGGTGGAAAATGAATCTGGAGTCAGAAGACTTGAGTCTGAATCCCAACTCTGCCACTTTAACTGGTTGTGTGACCTGAGGCAAATCTCTCAATTTCTTTAACTTGTAGTTTAGCATTAATGCTACTTCTCAGAATTTTGGGGAGAGGAATTATTACCTGACCATGCAGTAGAGAAGATGCTACTATACCTCCTGACAACTAGCATGCTAAAATCAAATATAATTACAAAAAATACTGAGTAGCCTTTTTAAAGACAGTCCCATTTCTCACTGTGCAGACATTTAAAAGTGAACCGTCCTATCTTTCATCAAATTCTGCACTAAGAAATTAACTCTTTATCTCTAACATTTAAATGAATGACAAAATGACCAGGGAAATCTCAACTTCATGGACAAGCCCAGTTTTCACTAAATACAAGTTCTATATATCTCATAACGCAAGAATGAATCCTACCTACCTTTAAGATAACATAAAAGATTATGAATATGTGAAAAGCAAGTTGATAATACAATTAAAGCTTTACTTTGTTTATAAGACACTTAACAGGAAATTGTGCAAATTTGAGTTAGCTCAGTTTCTACACTCATGAAACATTACAGCAGAACAGTTTATAAAGTACCAGCTTACAACAAAAGTTGCCAACAACATGCTTTCTCTACAAGTAAGATGTAAATAGCAACCCCAGGATTTTACCCTAACTACCATAATAGTAGTCTTCACCTCCTTCATTTATTCTCACTTTTCTATTTCCTCAAATGAAGAGGAAACATTAAAAGTTCTACCAAGGAAATCTATAGACAAAATTTGTTCCCAGAGTTGAGAAAATTCCTAACTTTCCCTTCAGTGAAAGGGTGGAGGGGACAATGGGTGTGGAACACTGCACAGACTCTAAGACTCAGTTAAGATGTTAGTTTTGCTGAATTATACTCTTTTTTTTCTGCTTTATTTTTTCATATACAGCATGGTTTGATAAGCAGAGCAAGGGAAGGAGTATATTCAGAAACTAAAATGATATAAAAACAAATTATAGTAATACATTTTTTTTTGCTTTTTGGAGGGCAATTGGGGTTAAGTGACTTGCCCAAGGTCACTTGGCTAGTTTTTTGTGTTAAGTGTCTGAGGCCGGATTTGAACTCAGGTACTCCTGACTCCAGGGCTGGTGCTCTATTCACTGTGCCACCAGGCCACCCTAGTAATACACTTTAAAAAAATCATTACTACTAGGAATTTACCCCAGTGAGAACAAAGGAATTGTCCCTTATATGCCAAAATATTTATGGCAGCTTTTTCTGTGGTAGCAAAGAAAACAAGGAAATAAAATAAGTATCCATTGATAGGGAATGGCTCAACAAATTATGACTTAGGAATGTAATGAAGTATTATTATTCCATGAAATATTAAATATGAAGAATTCAGGGAAACTTGAGAAGACCATATATGAAATGATACAAAGTGAAGCAATACTGAAAAAAAAAATCACATAATGACTAAGCACAACAATGAAAAGATAAATATTAAATAAAAACATCAGATCAATGACTAATCTTGACTCTAGAAGCCTGGGGAGGCAGACTTTCTCTTTGGTAGAAATATGGTGGAGTATTGATGCACAGTAAAGCATATTTTATCAGAAATGGTCAGTGTGTCAGTTTGTTTTGCCTAACTGTACTTTATTATATGGAAAGGTGGTGGAGTCAGTTACTAGGAAATGGCAGCAATACAAAAAAAATCAATGAAAACATTTCAACAAACAAATAAAAATCCAAGGGCCACTTCTATTTTTTTTTTTTAAAGAAAATAATGACCTTGGATCAGGGGGAAATATTTTAATAGCTCAGAAACTGTGTAAGATACAACCTGACACTCAAAAAAGAGTAAAGCAATCAACCAACAGCCACACTATCAGATTCTGAGAGAGTATAAGTTATTTATCCAAAGTTCCCTGACTCTGTAAGCATGGATCAAAAGGGAGTGGTTACCAAATTTGTATGTTCTCTAGTGATTAGCAATCCTAGTAGGTTTTAGAGTGAAACAGATAAGTGAACTATAAGATTAAAACTTAACTACTGCCCACATGTTCAGGTCCCACTTTCAAAATGTTCTTTCAGATTCTGTTACTTTGTCTTTTTAGCATCTAGCAATTTCCCAAGATGAGCCTTTTTGTCTGAATGTATTCTACTCTTTTCTTCTTTCCTCAATATTTCTGTTCTTTAAGGATTTGTGATTTTGTCAACATAAGTAGTACCTTCACCAATGCAGTCCATAACCCATTTGTAATTTAAATCATCTACGAGTGTTGCCTCAGCCAAAAGTTTTATCACCCGGGGGCTAACTTCTCCAAATGTAGGTAGGTTGGTCTATGGACTGTGCATTAATCTATCACCAGACCTATACTTTCACTCATTAAAATAGCAACAACATAATCATGACCGACAAGCACAGACCTTTTTTTTTTAAGGTCACATCAAATCATATGACAATAGGCATTAGTGTTGTTTTCAGGGAATGTTTTTTAATTAAGTTAAACAGGTCTAGTAACCTGATTCTATTTGTTCATACTTCCATTTCCAGTCTGAGGTATCATGTGGCTATCCTCTGAATGAGTTTTAACTTTTAAGACTATCATCTTCCTGTGTTTTAAGACTTTCTAGGCTTCCTGTTATAGATTTTTTTTTTAAATCACACAGATAGTAAGCTTCATTCTAAAGGATTTAGTAAATAACTTGCTGTATACAAAGTTTATACCCAACTGTCAAATCCTGAAGCTTGTTTAACATCAAAAACATGAGCAAATTTCCTAGAGAGCAACTGAAGTTTCAACATTTTGATTTTGTTTCCAACTCCACACAGAGGGCTACTCATAGCCAACTACAGAATCCATTATTTCATTTATACTGAAATGCACTTGGAATTTTCAACTGCAATCCTAACTACAAGCAAACAACCAAGAGACACCTGGACTCTCATTCACCCCATTCTCAAGTGTTATCTTGGCTATAATCAAGGAAGTTAGACTATAACAGCTACAAGTTTCCTGAGGTTGCAAAAGAGATACTTCAGAAAAGGTTATTTGAATCACTTTTCAAAAGAAGCTACAACACAGCAACAGTGTTCTAGGAGGCAAAAGATGAAACTGTCCCAGGACTGCTGAATTGTATATGGTTACATCTTACCAAGAGTAGCATGCAAAGCAAAAATTTTTCATCTTTGGTTAGCATTACTAAAAGACTACCATGTTTCGATGATTAGATAGTTTTGTGGGTCAGTTTAATGCTTTACATTCTCCATTCTGTCAAACATATTCATCATATTTAAATTCACATTCTGAAATTTTGTGATCTATATCAGCTGAAGGACAGGAAGAGGGAAGAGAATATGCATTTATACAGCACCTATTATGTGCCAGGTACAATATATCCTAAACACTTCATAAATATTTATTAATGAAATTATAATCTTTAAGTATTAAATATAAAAACAATACTCATAACTTCATTTATACAGTACTTTAAGCTTTACAAAAGCACTTTCCACACAACTCTAGGAAGTATGTGGTACACTGTATAGCAGGAGTGTTGGTCTTAAAGTAAAGAGATCTGGTTTCAAATACCAACTGAGACATTTAGTAGTTCTATGACTCCTGTTAAAGTACCATAAAGCTCAGATAGTTCACACCACTAATAAATGTCTGAGCTGGAATTAGAAACCAGGTCTCCTGATTCCAAGTACAGAACTGTGTTCAGATTTTGTTTCCTTTTTCTTCCTCGTTAGAGGATGCACAGACTTCTGAACCCTAGTCCTTCAAAGATGGAAAAGCAATAAGGTAATTTTGTAAGCAGACTAATTTTAAAATGAAACACTTCTTAACTGGTCCCTTAAAAAAAAGATTTGCTGGGTACACATCACAATAGGTCCTGTGTAGGAGGCAAAACAAAAATGTGTCTCAGCTTTTTTGCTGAATACTTTACAATCTAGTTGAGGAAAGGTACCAATAGTAGCTAAGAAGTATTTTGAGGAAACAAAGTAAGGAAAAGGTTGGTGGAAGTAAGAAAAGTTTCTTGGAGAAAATAAGCATAAAAGAAAGTGATAATCATAGACTTGTGGAGAGTAGAACACGACAAGGAGGTGGGGAAGGCATGGTCAAAACCTGAGCAAAATGCAGAGGTCTCAGCTGACCCTTAGATGCACTTCTGTCTGAAGTGCACAAAAGAAATGAGCTCAGATGGTCTCCCCACCTAGCACTGGGTCTAACACAGTACTTTGTACATCACAGGGATTTAAATGTTTGTAGAATTGAAATTCAATAAGTCTGAGAAGGTCAGAAGACGGATGGCTTAGAAAACAAGCCTCGAATCAAAAGGTAATGATATACCCACTGCAGATTCTTAGGACTTTATGAGAAAACTGTGATCCAATCAAGTAGCAGTTCACTGACTCTTAAGATCAGATATGCAAGGGATGTAGGCACTCTTAATGCTGGCCCTTCCAAAACTACCAACTGGGCTCACAATTATACCCTTACCTGAGAAAATTCTACTTAATTAGGAAGCTATTTTTTCCTAACAAGATCAATCTATCCAAATTCCAATGGAGATACAGCAATATACCATACTGAAGATAGCCAATCATTTGGAACATAACTGTTATAATATTTTATTTATTATTTTATATATTTATTTTTATAATTACAATTATATACATTATATAATTATAATTGTATTTTACATATTATTTTATTCAGTATTATTATTTATAATGTTTTCTTCAAAGAGATCTCCACATTCTTTGAACAGTTTTAAAAATCAATAAAAGGAAGCTTATTTGTAACTACACGTGTAAAGTGAAGAATAATGTCACTAAGGTCTATTGTTTCTCCATCAGTTCCCTTTCAATTTGCTGACAAATCTTACTGATGACTCATTTCCTCTGCACTAACAAAGTCACCCCATTCCTTAATGATAGGCTTTTAACCAGAAAACAGATGTCAACTTACTTTGGCATACTAAAAGTAGAGAGCAAATATTCTTTAAACACCAATATACCAACCAAGAAGCATTTATCAAATATCTACCTACCACGTTCAGACACTGCTTTTACAGGCAAAAATTAAAGAGTCACTGCCCTCAATAACCTTCCACTCTATCCAGAGAAGCAACATATACACATCTAAATAAACATAAAATATATACAAAATAAAAACAAAGTAATTTTTGTAGTGGGTACTAACAACTGAGGGGAAAAAGGAAAGGTCTCATATAGGTAGGACTTGAGTTACACAAAGAGCATAGAGTAAAAACATCTACCCAAAACTTCAAGTAAAACAGTACTAATTTAAAGCGATGTCCAAGTCCTGATGAAAAATAAGGTTAACACTAAGAGACCTCAGGGAGACTTTTGCAAATCTAAATTCTTGTCAAATACATTAAGTTGAAAAGCCAAATTTTTGGCCACTACAGCAATAAAAATAGAAGTACTGTATCTGATCTTCTAAAGCAAATATATCACATGTGCATTTTGTGCCAAAAGAATTAACATTTTCTGAGAAAGATGAAATCTCAACCCAAAGACACTATGAAAAGAATTAAAATACTGCTTCTCTAAAGGCAAGCCCTTTCAATGGTCAAAATATTTTTTTTCAAAATGGGCTCAGCTAACAAAAGGGTCACTGAAAACAGTAATTTTATAACTCCCTAAAGTTTGAAAAGTCAACATTGCACAAGATAAATTTATATTAAAATGATGAAATTAAACAGGGTTTGTGGGTTTAGACTACAGTAGACTCCATGTTACTGGTTAATAAATTCAATTCAGGAAAACCAAAACCATATGTATATCACATATGTAAAAACTGCTGATTATGATTGGTTGTCCTCACAGGTATTGTGCTGTGGAATCTTACAGAAACCTTGAGTAATGGTGCTGTAAGGATCTTCCTTGAAAAATGCTAGAGAGGGGCCATCTCCTTAGCTCTCATTCTGGTTAATTCAATAAAAGATAATTACAGAAAGTGAACAGAATTAGTACAGATCTAGAACTACTTTTGGAGGGGCTGCCTGGACAACAGTGGAATCTAGTTTGGTCAAGACCAAACTGCTCCTCAAGAGAAGGAGAATGGCATTCACACACAATACCCACTTCAGTTCTAAATCAGGCAACTCTACAAAGCTTTCAGAAGACCAACCAGGAAGTCAAAAAAGCTGAAAAATGTGGTTCTGCTAACTCAACAAAGAATAATTGCAGAAAGTTGTCAAATACCTTTATATATACACAATAGCTGTGAAGTTTAGTGGGGTTAGAAGCTCTCCTAATTCTCACCAAAGATTAAGAGAATTAAATCACCATTTCACAATCCAATGAAATATGGCAAGGTTGCACGGTTTACAAAGTCAAAAGATTATGCATCAATTTCTAGAGAACATAATATCAAGTTTAGTATCTCAGACAAATCACAAAACAAATACACCAGGAAGAGATTTTACATATTTTTAAAGGAATAATAATAAAGTTTACAACAAAAATCTATATTTGAAGGAGAAAAAGGACAATTTGAGCACTTAACTATCTCCTACATAGCTCTCTGTAAAAAATAACGGGAGAGCAACTGAAAATAAATTACTATATTACTATAAAGTTAAGCATAAGCAGCTACATGGCACAGTGTAGCTAGACCTGGAGTTGGGAAGACCTGAGTTCAAATTCAGACTGAAACACTAGCTTTGTGACCCTGAGCATGTCACTTAACTTTGTTTGCCACAGTTTCCTCATCTATAAAATGAGCTGAAGAAGCAAATGGCAAACCATTCTGGTATATTTGCCAATAAAACCCTAAACAGAGTCATAAACAGTAGAACAAACTACACAACATAAGCTAGGGCTACACAAGGAAAAAATTGTCCACTGTTGGCTGAGTTTTTTTTTAACTTTATTTTTGTGGTTTTTCTTTCTCTGTCACTGAAGGCTGTTTTTACTAGGCAAAAAAGGTGAAGTGATCAACTTTTGAAGGTTACAATCCTAAACCCTACAATAGCACCAATAATAACAATTCACTTTTATAAAATGCTTTAAGATTTACAAAGTACAACTGTTATTCAACAAGTCTTCTAAACAGAAGTATTTCATACCTTGAGCAACATCAAACAAGATACATATGTAACCACTCTTCAGTGGACAAATCAGTTGAGCCTTCCAAAGTGAATACTTTTTATCTAGAAGGAACTTCAATTTTCCAATGAACCCAATTTTTTTCATATAACTTATGGGAAAAAACACCTACCAATTTAGACCAGTTTACCGTTCAAGGTGAATAGATTAAAAATCCTTCTACAGGATTAGTTCGTTCCTTTGCATAAGATGTCTCAACATATTTTTAAGTTCTTTCTAGAGACTTCACTATAGTTTCCAACCCCCAATTCTGCCCTAGTGCTGAAAAACAAACTGCTCCTTATAGTTCAATTCTGTTCCTCAATATGAGTAAGTTTTTCAGACAATCGCTCTGGAAAGATGTTAAGGTAAATTTCTAAACAAGAAGAAGGTTAGAAAATTCCCTAAGAAAGGTCAATGTTATTTTTTTTTTAATATCCTGGAAAATGCTCCTATTTTTTTAAGCCTTCAGGTCTTTATTTTTTTAATTATATGTAAAATCAGTCACATATTTACTCTTTTATAAATGTTTCCAAAGTTCAATGACTATGTTGTAAATGGTTTCTTTCCATCAACTGGGTTCATGCAAATTAAATATTACTTGACTTTTGAGTCATGGAGGGAGTGGTTTTACTTCTGCAATTCTGAGTCACAGTACACTCTCTCTGTTCAGAAGTTCTAAACTATTTGTCATTTATACAGGTGTCCTAAAATTAGCCAACCATTCCCAGAGGCAAGATCATTTCTAGTTGACCCACTTTCCCAGAGAAAAGACCATTTCTGGATGACCCTTTCTAACTCACCCTCAAAGTCACTAAAATCCATCTATCCCACTCCCCACTCCAACAAAAAATACAAGTCTGCCTGTCAACTTTTTCAGCCAGACTTTCCTCTCCCAGCCACATCCCAGGTGCCTCATAAAAACTGAGCACACCAGCACAAGGCACACACCCTGAGGCCCCAAGAGAGTTTGTAGGCAGAATCTACTCCCACACTAAAAGCCTATACTTAGGCCCTAAAGAGTCTCCAACCTGCCTTTCCTTAAATGATCACCTTGCCTCCAAGCCTCTATTCATTGCTCACACAGACCTCAGAGGAGCTATATGGAGAAGAAACCCCCAAGGAAACTCCACGGAAAGAAAAGTTCACTTTCAATTTCTGAAAGCAGAAAGTATGGAGTGATTTGGAAGAATGCTTGTACCCCTTTCTGGGTTTTATATGAACTAAGAGTCCTTCACATTGAGGAGGAAATTGTGTTAATAAATGGTTTTTGTAGGAGCAAAGTCTTCCAAAGACTGGAGCAGTCACGAAGTTTAAGGGTTAACCCAAAGTCCTATGCACTAGAGCCATTAATTATCAAGCCTTCAAAAAAGATCCTTTGGATACAAGGCCATAGAACCCATGACTGAAAAAGGGACTCCCAACAATATGTGGAAAAGAATACAACACAAATCAGAGTATTCCTGCATTGACAGAACAACCCCTAAACAATCAATCAACTAATATACATTTATGAAATACCTACTATGTGCCAAGTACTGCCCTAAACATTCCAACAGAAATAACCACTTGGTGTATTAGTCTATGTTTGGCAATCAGATTAATCAATTCTCATATTCCAACCATCAAAAAGAAACTGAATGTTAAGCTGATCACTAGTCACCATGTTCCACCGTGCACTTGCCACTGGTGTAAAGGCAAGTGATTCTGAGGGCTTCATAATGTCATTCTGCTTCCTTAATTTCCGTTTGTACTTTCAACAGGACATAACTTCACTGATTTCCTGTCTGAAACTACTGCACATCATATGGAACATAGCAGCAAAGCGCTCCCATGTTCCAATCCAGTAGTCGTTACTTTCTTGATAAAAGGGAAAGAGCTAACCTTTAAACTCAAGGTAATCTACAAAGTAAATGTCCTCTGGAATTTGTTTAGATATTAAGAAAGTTGTGTGTTCAGGCTTTCTTGCCAGGAAAAGGGGGTGGGGAACAAGTACTAGAGAAGGAATAATTGTAATTCTATACAATCCTGCATTATACATTTCTAAAATGCCTTTCATCAGAAGAACTCAAAACACTTTTAAGCATTAGCCTCCCCGGAATAGATGTGCTTTTCAGTTAAGTACAGAAAAGGTCAGAGTCTTGGAGAGGAAGATTTAGGAGGAAGCTTTGGACTGAGAAAGCCAGAAAGAGCAGGAACAATCATTAGCAAACTTGTAAATGCAAACAGGCCCAAATAGCATATAGGGTGGGGGAAATAAAGCAGGCAGAAAGAAGCCAAAAGATTGCTTCCCAAGGTTCAAAACTCACACAAACCAGAATCCCTGGATTAGACTGCTTCAAAAGTTACCTTATCTTATTCACCAGTACAAGGACCACCCCAAGGAATGCTCCTCCATGTACAAGTAACCAACACACACACACACACACACACACACACACACACACACACACACACACACACACACTCACTCACTCCCCTCCCCCATCCCCATCACAGTGACCACCTGAAGACCCTGGAGGCCTCTTCCCTTTACAACAAAGTGAGTGACCACCTAAAGACCCCTACACACCATTTACACCTGAAGAGCCAGGAAGAATTTCTATCACCATTTATAATAAAGTGACCACCTGAAGACCAGGCAGAACTCTCCCCCTATATATACAATAAATAAGGGAACTAGCTAAAGACCCACATTGCTCCCCTACAATAAAATGAACACCTGAAGCCTTCATGTTGCCCCCCTCTAACAATAAAGTTACCACCTGAAGACCCACGTTGCCCCCTCTACAATAAACTGACCACCTGAAGCCCTACGTTGCCCCCCTACGATAAGTTACCACCTGA
>NW_027187338.1:9140224-9173831 GCF_028583685.1 Petaurus breviceps papuanus
ACCACCTGAAGCCCTACGTTGCCCCCCTACGATAAGTTACCACCTGAAACCCCACCTTGCCCCCCTACAATAAAATGAACACCTGAAGCCCCCACGTTGCCCCCTACAATAAACTGACCACCTGAAGTCGCACGAAGGGCCCCCCCCATGGATTCAAATCCCACGGAGAAGAGCTCCCCCCCCCTTCCCGCGGCCGCGCTCCCTCCTTCCGGGGACGTGTCTGGGGCCTGGCTAATGGCTGCGGCGGCTGCCCTTCCCCGGCCTGGGGGGGGGGGGGCCGGGGGGCCGGTTTCCCCCCCCCCCCCCCCCTCCGCGGGGCCTCACTCACGCCGGCGAGCTGGGGGCTGGGCATTGAAGTCCGGCTGCAGGACGGGCGGGCGGCCGGGGGGCTCCTCCTCAGTCACCTCGGCGGCGGCGGCGGCGGCGGCGGCGGCGGTGGCGGTGGCGGCGGCGACGACTCCCCCCCAGCCTCCCCCCGAGCGCGCGACACCCGGCCCGGCCCGGCGGCGGCTCCGGCCCCGGCCCCGGCGGTGGCTCCGGCTCGGGCCCCGGCTCCGGCTCGGGCGGCGGCGGCGCGTGCCAGCGAGTCCGTCTTGCTGCGGCGGCGGTGGCGGCTCCGGCTCCTGCCCCAGATCGGGCTGAGGCGGCAGCGGCGGGGGCTGCGGCTGCTCCCCGTGTGGAGGCAACGCTGGGGCCTCGCCTCGCGCCGCTCCTCCGAAGGGCCTGCTCCGCGCTCCGGCTGCTGCTGCTGCTCCCACTGCTGCTCCCGCCGCCGCTGCTCCGGCTCCCGCCGCCGCTGCTGCCGCTGCCGGGACGGTTACGGCTCAGGCTGATCGCGCCGCCGCCGCCGCCGCTGCCGCCGCCGCCGCCGCTCGTGCTGCGCGCGCAACCGGAACCACCTCGCCTTCTCCCCCTCCCCCTCCCCCTTCCTCGTGTCCCCTCTCGGACTAGCGCCCCCGCCCTCCCGGGCCGTTGGTCGGCTCCTCAGCCCTCCACTCCCTGCGCACTCCCGGCCCACCCGCCGGGCTGCAATTCCATCCGACCCGCCCACCCAGGATCTCGCCTTTGTCTTGACCTCTGCCCTGACTTTCCCCGCTTCTCCCCATGGTTTCTTCCTCTGTGAGCTCAATCCCGTTGAGGCCTGATCCATGTGGCCTCGAGAAAGGGGGAGGCCACACGCGCGCGTGCACGCACACACACCATTCACACACACGCACAAACACACAGTCACAGCCCAGTCGGGGGCAGGAAGCTGCACCCTCAGGCATCCCGGCCTTTGGCCTGCTTAGGAAGGGCTCCCAGCAGCCTTTGCTCCTAGAAGCATTGGCCATGCTGCCAGGTGCCATGACGAAAGGGCTGGGTGCCAGACCCTGGTGGGACGTGGCAAGGGAGCTAAAGGCCATTGGAAAGGGATTCCCAGCCCTGAGTACTGGCAGAGGCCAAGGAGGCGGAAGCCAGGGCTGCCTGGCTCTTGGCTGAGCCTCCTCAGAGACGAGGGTCTCGTTGGCCCCGGGCCCAGGCGTCCCTGGGCAGCAGGTCTCAGCCTGAGGACTGACCCAGCAATGGGAGAGATTTCCTGCAGGCTTCACCTCTTTTGTGGGGGGAGGGGCAGCAGGAAGCTGGACCAGGCTGACTGCCAGTTGTCATAAAGAACAATCAGTGGAAGTCTGCTCAGGGGGGCAAAGAGGTCGCTTCAGAGATCTTCAGTTACTTCAAAAGATCCCCCATGTCATCCCTAGGGGTCTTCCTTTCATCAATGAAGACTCAGTCTCTTCAAACCTTAGTGGACAGTTTTCATGAAATGCTGTGGTAAAACAAGCAAACAAACAAAATCATCCCTTATAAGAAGCCCTCTTGTGCTAGCAATGGTTGTACCCAAAGGCCTCCCCAATAGTGAGGACCTGCCAGGGATTATGCTCTGTGTATGCACCTGGGGTCACCTCCACTCCCAACAGAGGCATGTGGGGAAGACTTTTGTGGAGGGATTCAGGAACAGGTCTTAGAAAACTTGTCCCTTGGAAGAAAGTGGCTATTGAGTGCTCTATCCAACCAGTCCTGGTAGGACAGACCTACCAAAAAATAGGTAGCAGAAACGTTCCCCTAATAGAAGGTAAACTCCTCAAGGATGGAAACTATCTCTTTTTTGTATTTATATGTCCAATACTAGCACAGGGCCTGAGCCATATCAGATGCTTGGTGATAGAGAAATCCTGGCCTTTTCCTGTCCTTCCCAAGCCTCAAAGTTGCCTAAGAAATAGTAGTTAACCTCATAGACATGGGGGCCTTCCCTCCCAATGGGGGGGGGGGCGCCTCTGGACCATGCATTCCTGAAAGACCTAATTCTTTAAAGAAATGCAGAAGGCTCAATGATGGAAAGAAGGGTCTGTCTCATGACTACGTTCCATCAGCCCATCACAAAGCCCTGGAGTTCACTCTCTGTCAAAGGCCCCAGGAGGGAGTATTTCAGGACAAGGCTGGCAAGCCGGTGTGGGAGTTGAAGACTTGAATAACAAGCTATGCTACAGATCAAGAGAGAGGTGCATCTGCCCTGTGGCATAGAGGAAGCTGGCACCTTTCCTGTTTGCCCTCCACCTGCTGTCTCTCATATCCATAAAGGACAGAATGCATGCTGAGAAGGGATCAGAGGCATGATGCCCTCTTAGAGTTTGGTATCAAACTTGGGATTTGGAGAAAACAACTCCTTTCTCTAATGCAAGCCCTAGAAACTTTCAAAGCCTGACAATCAGATGATATATCAGTTCTGCCTACCACTGAGTCCCCAGGAAGAAAGAAGAAATACCCCCAACATAATGGAGCTTATGACCTTATCAAAAATAGCTGCCTGAGTAGGGTTATAACAGTTTTTCTCCACACCTTAAACAGCTTAAGAGCTGGGCTTGGGGCACCTATATTATACAGTGTGAATCATTCTTGGCACTGAGTTTAATACATAATAAATGCCCTGAGTTTAGCAGTGCCTTTTTCTGAAAGGCTCCAAGTTTCATTAGTTTATTAATCCTCTTAACAGCCCTGAGAGGTAGGTTATCACTATCCTTTACTGTAGCTTATAGAGTATTAGCACCTCAAGGACAGGAAACTATTTATACAGTGTATTCTTTGCATACCTTTCAAACCTCCCTGGACATTACTTACCAATTATACACTGAAATCTGGTCAAACTAGCCTTTTCTCTGTTCCTCATAACTGGCACTCCATCTCTTATCACTGTGTCTCTATACTACCTACCCTACTCGCTTGGAATGCACTCCCTCTTTACCTCTACCACATAGAATTTCTGTTTATCAAATGAGAATTTTTTTAAGTACTTAGCACAGTACCTGATACATAGTAGGCACTATATAAATACTTAATCCCTTTGCTGTTTAAGATACAACCAAGCACCACCTTCTGCATGAAGGCTTTCCTGCTAGTGCCCTCCCTCCCAAACTACCTGTCAGGAAAACACATACAGGGAAGGTGAAAAGAGGCAAAGCGGGTGGGAATCATGGAGAAACCCAAAGGCATACGTGTGCCTTCTTTAAATGGAGGATCCAGGAGGGGCTTTCTGATCCACCCTCTAAAGGGGCCCCAAGAGCAGGGACTGAGGAGGTGTGAATACCAGGGCCTTGTGATCTTATGGGAGAAGTACAGGAAGTTCCCGGACCATGATGGAGAAATCCAAAGGAATGTAACCAGGTGGGAAATGAAGAGTTAATACTTTGTATTTATCTACTTTGTATATATTTGTGTTTAATCTGTATGTATTTTATAGGTGCCTCTTATCTCCCCCATTAGATGATAAGAAATTGTTTCTTTTTTTATACTTATATCTCCAGCAGGGGCCATCACCAGTCATCTTGACCTGTGTCTTGCCATTGGACTCCGATGACTCTGAAGGACAGAGTGAGGCTGATGACTTTGCCCAGCTCTGCCTCACTTAAATCCTATTCACTTGCAAGTCAAGACATCACCCTCCTGATATTATCGGTCCTCTGACAAGGAAGGACAAACAACAACAACAATCCCCAGAACCTGGCACAATGCCTGGCACAGAAATTAGTATTTAATAAATACTTGGTGATTGAATTGATTGACTAATAACACCTGCCCCATGGCTGGTGTCCCATATATAATTTGATTCAATTTAACAAACATTTATCAAGTCTGAGGCACTGAGTGCTTAGTTAGTTGACTGTTGTCCTTCATACTTGAAGAGGAACAAAATAATATCACTATGTTGGGGTCAATGTACAGTGTGTTCAACTGTGACTTATATCAGAACAATACTAGCTCTGAAGGCTCTACCACAGGTCCATATCTTGTGGTGTGGAGATGGCTCTAAATTGTATATCTCATATTTCTTTTTCAATTCTGCTTTGCTCATAGAGCATAACACCTTCTTGATGCAGGTATACCATATTGGGAGGTCCTATGCCAGCATTTCCCATGTCTCACAATTGATTCCAAAGTTCTTCAGAGAAACCTTGAGAGTGTCCTTGTATCACTTATTTTGACTTCTTGTTAGTGCTTGCCTTGTGTGAGTTTTCCATAAGTCTTTTAGGAAAACGTGCTTTTAGCATTAGAACAATGTGGCCGGCCCACTCAAGTTGCACTCTCTGCAGTAGACTTTGAATGCTTTGGCAGTTCAGCTCAAGAAAGGACTTTAACGTCCAGTACCTTATCTTGCCAGACAGTCTTCAGAATCTTCCTAAGGCAATTCAAATGGAAGCGATTCAATTTCCTGGCATAGTGTTGTCCATTTTTCACAGGCATATAACAATAAGGTCAACACAACAGCTCTGTATCCCTTCAATTTGGTAGGCAGCCTAATACTTCTCTCCCACATTTTCCTTGAGAGCTTCCTAAACACTGAACTAGCTCTGGCAATGCATGGTCAACCTCATCATCTATGTGTACATCCCTGAAACTATACTGCCAAGATAACTGAACTTATCCACAGCATTCAAAATTTCTCCATTTACTATAACCAATGGTTTCATGTATGAATGGTACAATTCTAGCTGGTAGAGAACCTCTGCTTACTTAGTGTTCATTGTTGGGTCAAATCAGCACAAACAGCAGAGAATCAATCCATACTTCATTGTATCTTGGCCTGAGAGGTTGCATTGAGTGCACAATCATCTATGGATAAAAAAAATCATGCATCAACTCTCCCTCCATTTTAGTCTTGGCTTGTAGTCTTTTCAAGTTAAATAATTTACCATCGGTGCAGTAAGTGACCATGATGTCATTTTCATTCTTGTCGAAAGCATTCAACATCATTGCTGAAAACATCTTGCTAAAAAGCATGAGAACAAACATACAGTTCTGATTCGTTCCATTGGTGACTAGGAAAGTGAGAGAGCCTTGTTTGTTATCCAGAACCTGTACAAGCATGCCATCATGGGAATGCTGTACCATACTGATTAACTTCTTTGGACAACCAAATTTTGCCATGATCTTCCACAAGCCCTCACAGCTGACAGTATCAAAGGCTTGTTCATGGTGATGAACATTTTGTACAGATCTCTGTTCTGCTCCCGTCATTTCTCCCAGAATTGTTGGGTAGCAAACAGCATATTGACTGTTCTTCAATCCTTCCTAAAGCCACACTGACTCTCAGATACATGACCATCTTCCCAGTGAAGGATCAGCCTATTAAAGAGGACTTTGACAAGAATCTTGCCAGCAATGACTAAGAGAGAGACCCTCCTGTGATTGTCTCAGAACAATCTATTTCATTTTCCTTTATAGAAATGGATAATGGAGGCATCCTTGAACTCCTAGGGGGATAACTTCCTCTTGCCTTATAACCATGAAGATTTTAGTTAGCTTTTGTATGAGCAGTGAACCCCCTGCCTTGTAAATCTCTGCTGAAATAGAATTAACACCAAGTACTTTGCCACACAAGAGGAACCTAATGGCATTCAAAACCTCTTCTTTAGTTGGAAGTTGACTAGAGAGGGATTGACTTCAATGTAAGGTATACAGTTAATGGTTTCAGCAATGGTTGATGACAATCTGTTGAGAACACTATGGAAATGTTCAGCCTATCTCTCCAAGATCATGTTCTTATCACTAATCAATGTGGTTCCATCAACACTGAGTAGTTGAAATGTACCATAAGTCTTCATGAAGGCATAAATAGTCTTCAGGGCATCATAAAAATACTTTGTATTGTTTCTATTAACATAAAAGTGAATTTCATCTGCCTTCATACTGACCCAAGAATCCTGCATCTCTCTACGCTTTATTTGTACTTTCCTTCTGATGAAGTTAAATGCTTCCTTCTTAGAGACAAAGGAACTACTTTTGCTGAATGCAAATGTTTAGCTTGAAGAGGATAAGTCTATGATCAGTCCAGCACTTTGTACCACTGCAATAGTAAGGGAATTTGAACATCTTCCCTGCCCCTTAATAGGCCTAGGAAATTTGAAGATCTTCCCTGATCCATAATGGGCCTCAAGTAGAACCCAACAGGAGGAACTTGATTGGAGGGAAGCTTGTTTCTCAGGAAGGCTTATACCTTTTGTTACTTTATAATTAGGCAGTGGGTCATGAAGGTTGTGATCTCCTCTGACCCTGAAGAAGGGTTTATATACTCTGAGGTGAGGTTTTGCTTTGGGGTTCACTTATGGGAAGAGTTGTGTGATTTTGTCAGATAAGACTCTGAGTAGCCATTGAAGCCCCCCTGCTTTAAAAACCCAGATGTTGGTGCTTCTCTCTCTGGTAACTAACTATGTATGTATGCAATGATCAGACAGCTAGAAGCCCTGTCTTTGAATTGTGTTATTTTCCCTGTCTGTGTTTTTTGTCTGCTTGTAGTTTCTGTTTGTATTTTCTGAATATTTCTGTATATTTCTGTTTTCTGAAGTTTAGGATGCTGACTTTTCCCCCTGAACTAAGTGAATGATACATATGTATCTATCTATACACACACACATTATATATATATATATACATACATATGTATATATAATGTTTAGTTAAAGATTGTTGACTCTTTAAAGTTGCTTTCCTTTAGTAAAGCAGATCAAAGAACCTGTGCTAGCAGCCATTCTGGCTATGCTAGGGTGCTTGCTGCTATAACCACACATCACCTTTGTCATTCTCACATCCTGTCTATCTATTCACCTTACAATGGCATAGACCATTAAATGCTCATGTTTGCTGTAAGGGTGTTTCTACAAAGTTTTATTATATTTAGATAAATGGAAGACAGTTTTGGTGATGAGGTCATAAGATGCACAAATCTTCCATAGTAAGTGACCATTGCTGTGGCTGTTTATGACTCCATTCCTCCCAAGGACTCCCTGTCATGTCTGATAATCTGTACCTATTCTAGCATTAAATTTTCCCAGAATTATAAACTTGTCCTCTTTCAATACATTAATGATATAGTCTTCATATCTTCACAAAATTTTATTTGACCTCACAAAGGTTCATGGTGGGAGCATACACACTGATAATGGTGGTGTGGTACTTTCCTGCAAGTGGCAATCACATTGTCATGAACCTGTCATTAACTCCTTTTGGGAGACACACAAGTTTATAGTCTACATTTGATTTGATTTCAAAACCTTCCACAGTTTCACACTATACTTAGCACTAAGTGCTAAGGATACAAGGATAACCCCAATAGGCTTACATTCTACTGGGGAGATTAAGTATACAGATAAATAAATACAAACCATAGGAGGTAGAAAATATTCACAAGTGTGGTGACATTAAAAAACCTCATAGGAAATAGCTTGAATAGAGCTTTGAAGGAAGCTGATGATGCTAAGAAAGAAGTGAAGAGGGAGGGCAATCCAGGCCTGGGAAGCAGCCTGAGAAAAGGCATGGCTTCTGGAGATGACTTGCTGAATTCTGGAAATAGTAGGCATGGTGGAATTATTCAACAAAATATTTATGAACTAAATCTGGAAAAGGCAAATATGCATATATAGCAGGTATACTCTGGCCCTCTGCCCTGACTCTTTTAGTACCAGGTAGGCTTCTTGTAAGGGTCTTAGGGATCTTTGAGAGGTTTGTTGGTTTGCTTCTCTAATGCTATAGACTGGAGTCCCCAGTGGCTGCATTCCTCTCCCTGTTAGGCACCAGTGATTAGAACCCCATCTCCACATAACTACTTAACATCAATTAGCTTTTATAAAGAGATATTTACTTTGAAGATAATGACAAAATTACAATCCCTTCCCCAATACCTTGGAGACATAATTTCTGTTACCACACCTCATTCTCTGCGGAGAATTCCTACTTAACTCTAATTCTACCAAGTTCATATCTGCTAGTGATGAGTTCTGGTCTCAGCTACTAAAGGGCTAGGTCTGGAACATCACTCTTCACCTCACAGCATCAATTCAGTGCTGGCTGCAAAACCTAGGCGCTGGTATGTTAGGATGTCACTTTCCTTTCATCCAAAATGGAAGGGAAAAAATGCCAGGGCAAGCAAAGGACCCAGGCTTTTATTCACAAGGTCACATGGCCTCAAAGAGAAGAAGACCCAAGGCTTTACAGCAGTGTCTCTCACAATGGAAGAAGTGAATGAAATCCACTAAGATGAAGCAGCCAGACAGAAAGAATCAAAGAGGAATGATAGAAGCCAAGGAAGGCTTTTGAAAAGCATCTCTGCTGCAGGAGGCGGATAGGTGGTACAATGAATAGAGCACTGGCCCTGGAGTCAGGAGGACCTGAGTTCAAATCCAGCCTCAGACACATAACACAAAAGCTAGCCATGTAACCTTGGGCAAGTCACTTAACCCCAATTGCCCTCCAAAAAGCAAAAAAAAAAAAAAAAGTTAAGAAGGAAGAGGACTTGCCCATACAGAAAACTCAGCAGCCAGGACCCTGAATGCTGCTGCAACTATTATGTTGCCTTACATGCTCTTGGCACTCTAATTATTTGTTCCAGTCAATGGACGTTTATTTATTATGTGCCTAAGCATAAAACATCATGCTGGGTATTAGGGCTGCATGTGACTCAGGTTCCACTCTCAAAGGTCATGTAGTCTAGTGAAGGGAAAGACAAACACCCAGGTAACTGTGTTATAAGGGATAGAGAGATCAAGGCTAAAGACAAGGATAGTGTTTTCAGAGACCTGAGTGGGGGAGAGAAGCATTACTTTCTGCTTGAAGCTGTCTCAAAGGAGGGTTAGGAAGGCCTTGAAGCAAGAGATGGTTCTCAATAGAGATGGATACAGGGGAAGCCAGTCTGAGAAATGAAAGACAGTGATGGAAAGGACTATCCACATCCAGAGAAAGAACTACAGAGTCTGAATGCAGACGGAAGCAAACTACCTGCTCTCTCTCTTTTGTATTTTGTTTTGTTTCTTCTTTCTCATTGTTCACTCCATTGGTTAGAATCCTTCTTTACAACTTGACTAACATTTGTGTGAAAGTATTTGTAGATCCTGTATTTGATTGCAAACTGCCATGGGAGAAAGGGGAAGGAGAGGGAAGGGGAGAAAATTTGAAACTCAAGGGATTGTGGCACTGAATGTTGTTAACTAAAAGTAAATTAAAAAGGTAAAAAAAAAAGAAATGAGAGACAGCTTAAACAAGGACATGGAAGTGGGAGAGAATGAGATGAAAATGGGATGGAGTCATCCAATTTGGCTGAAACTTGGAAAGCATGAAGGAGAATGGAATAAGATAAGACTGAGCAAGAAAGAGAACTAGGTGAGTGGGGGAAGGTGGTCATTAATACCTGGAATTCCTACTTTATTCAATAAGCAATAAGGGAACCCTGGAGAAGTGATATAACACACATTTTTAAAATGCTCCTAGATTTTGCAAAGCAATTTCCTCACAGCATTGTGAAATAGGTGCTATAGATGTTATTAAACCCATTTTATGGGTAAAGAAGCTGAGACTGAGGTGGAGTCACTGTCAGTGGGGATAGAACTTAGCTCTGGAGTCACAGCACCCAGGTTTAGTCCCTAGCTTGGACACCACCTGTGTGACCTCCAGCGAGTCTTCAGACTTCTCTGAGTTTCTAGCCTCTCATCTGTAAAATGAGGGATTTGGACAAGATAGCCTCTAAGGTCCCTTCCAGTCCTAAATGTTATATTCAGATGATCTTACAAACCTATGCTTCCTAGACCTTCATTTCATCATCTCTGCAATGAAGGGATTGGACTATATGGCCTCTGAGGACCCTTCCAAGCTGTAGATGGAAAACTGAACTCTGTCCCTGGGTCTCTGGTCCCTAAGATGTGAGCATCTATTTTGCCCTGTTCAAAATCAAGCCTACGCTTCCTGGCCATCTCCTCCCCATGAAGCCACATGTGTACCCCACTCCCTTTAGCACCTCTCTATCCATTGCCTTCTCTGTTAAGCTCCTGAAGGCAAGAACTGTCTGGTTTGTTTGCCTTGCTTGCTTGCATGGTTCCTGGCCTGGTAAGCACTTAATGAATACTATCTCCCTGTCTGCCTATCAGTGTAATGGTAAATCTTCAAAAACCAGCCCTCCAAAAAATTGTGTATAATACACATTTAAGTTTAATTTGTATATTAACATTTTCTTCATCCATTTCTCACTTTGCTAAGTCTAGACAATCAATAAAACAATAAATCAAGCCCTGATGTGTAGCCAGGTGTAAATGCTCACACTGAAGATTTAACAATGGGGCTATCTTAAGCTGGGCTAGCTCCAGCACACTCATCTATGTATCTATCTATCTATCTATATCTATCTATCTATCTATCTACCTGCCTACCTATCTCTATCTATACCCATTTATCTATCTCTAGCTATCTCTATCATCTATCCATTTAACTATCTACTTAGCTATCTCTACCTACTTATTTATTTATATCCCTCCATTTCTATCTATATCCATCTATCTATCCACCTATCTACTTACCTATTTATCTCTACCTATCTACGTCTATCTATTATGCTCATCCATCTAGCTAGCTAGCAAGCTATCAATCTACCTATCTACTTACCTATATATCTCTATCTATTTATCTGTATCCAGCTAGCTAGCTATGTCTATCCATCCATATATCTCTATCTATCTACTTATGTACTTCTTGGAGCCAGGTAAGAGTTGGATGAAAGGTGGCACCAAAGGTGGATGAGCAGTCCTAAAAAAGGCTTGGCAAACCCTCACACAAAGGTACTAGTACTCCCTGAACATCCCACACACCTACCTTTTATCCAACTCTCACTTATGGATCCAAGAAGCTGGGCAGTGGCCACACTCCAGTAAAACCGTCTCAGCAGAAGGGCTAAATCAAATCAGGTTGAGATGGGGGATGTCTACCCCAAGCATGTGAAGACTTTCCCTGATAGAATGGGGGAATGGGAGCAATTTGTTCCAATGGCCACGATGGAGGCTAAAGCAGGCTTTTTGAGCCCTTAGAGCTTGGTCAGACATGGAAGACACCACCGTCAGCCACTGTATCCCAGGTCGTTGCCAGTCATCCTGACTTTTGTCCAGCCTCTAGACTTGGATGACTGAAAGAGAGAGTGAGGGAGGCTGATGATTTTGTGCAACTCTGCCTCACTTAAATCCAATTCATTTGTAAGTCAAGATATCACTCCATGATGACATTGGTCCTCTTTGAAATGAAGGACAAGCAACTATCTACCTACTTCTCTATTTACCTATCTCTATCTATATCCATCTACATATCTTTCCAATTTTAAATTATTTATGTATTATTTTCTTTTCCCCTAATTACATGTAAAAACAATTTTTAACATGTGTTTTTAAAACTCTAAGTTTCAAATTCTCTCCCTTCCTCTGTCCTTAACCCCCTCATTGAGAAGGCAAGCAATTTAATACAGTTTATATATGTGGAGTCATACAAAACATATTTCAATATTAGTCATTTTGTGAAAGAAAACATAAACCAAAAAAAAAAAACCTAAAGAAAGATAAAGGGTGGGGCAGGTAGGTGGCGCAGTGAATAGAGCACCAGCCCTGGGGTCAGGAGGACCTGAGTTCAAATCCGGCCTCAGACATTTAACACAACAACTAGCTGTGTGACCTTGGGCAAGTCACTTAATCCCAATTGCCCTACCTTCCCCCCCTCCAAAAAAAAGAAAGATAAAGTTTTTTTTAAGTATGTTTCGATCTCTATTCAGACATCATCTGTTCTTTCTCTGAGGATGGATAGCATTTTTTATCGTAAGTCCTTCAGAGTTGTCTTGGATCATTGTATTGCTGAGAATAGCTAAGTCATTCACAGATGATCATTTACAATATTGCTGTTACTTTGGACACAGTACATTTAACTTTCCATCAGCTCTTCCATCAAGTCTTTCTAGGTTTTTCTGCTCATCCTTTCTTATAGCACAATAGTATTCCATCACAATCATGTGCCACAATTTGTTCAGTCATTCCCCAGTTGATGGGCACCCCCCTAGATTTCCTATTCTTACTGCTATAAATATTTTCGTACATATAGGTCCTTTTCTTTTTTTATCGCTTTTTGGATACAGACCTAGTAGTGGTATTGCTAGATCAAAGAGTATATATACATGGTTGTATATACCTTTGGGCATAGTTCCAAATTGCTCTACAGAATGGTTGAATCAGTTCACAACTCTACCAACAATGCATTAATGTCTCATTTTTCTCACATCCCCCTCCAACATTTGTCATTTCCCTTTTCTGTCCAATTAACCAATTTGATAGGTATGAGGTAGTACCTCAGAATTGTTTTAATTTGCATTTCTCCAATCAATAGTGTTAGAACATTTTTTCATATGACTATAGAAGGCTTTGATTTCTTCATCTGAAAACTGACTGTTTTTATATTTTGATCATTTATCCTTTGGAGAATGGATCTTATTTTTATAAATTTGGCTTAATTCTCTATATATTTGAGAAATGAGACCTTTATCAGAGAAAGTGGCATCAAAAATTTTTTCATTGTTACTGTTGCTAACTACATTTCCCTCCATCCTATTCCCCCCATTTATTCTATTTTCTCTCTCTCCTTTCACAAGGTTCCTCCTCAAAAGTGTTTTGCTTCTGACTACCCCATTCTCCAGTCTGCCCTCCCTTTCATTCTCCCCCTCCCTTCTATTACCCCTTTTCCCTCCTACTTTCCTGTAGAGTAAGATAAATTTCTATACCCAATTGAGTGTGCATGTTATTCCCTCTTTGAGCCAGTTCTGATGGGAATAAGATTTTCTTACTTCCCCTCACCTTCTCCCTCTTCCCCTCCACTATAAAAGCTCTTTCTTGCCTCTTTTATATGAGATAATTTACCCAATTCTACCTATTCCTTTCCCTTTCTCCCAATGCATTCCTCTTTCTTACTCCTTAATTTTATTTTTTTAGATATCATCCTTTCACATTCAATTCACACCCATGCCCTATGTCTATATGTACTCCTTCTAACTGCCATAATAATGAGAATATTTTGAGTTCAAGTATCATCTTCCCATGTAGGAATGTAAACAGTTTAACCTTATTAAGTCCCTTATGAGTTCCTTTTCCTGTTTACCTTTTTATTCTTCTCTCAAGTCTTGTATTTGGAAGCTAAATTTTCTATTCAGCTCTGGTCTTTTCATCAAGAATACTTGAAAGTCCTCTATTTCATTGAATATCAAGTTTTTCACCTGAAGAATTATATTGTCTTTCTGGGTAGGTGATTCTTGTTTGTGATCTTGACTCCTTTGCTCTCTGGAATATTATATTCCAAGCCCTCCAATCATTTAATGTAGAAGCTGCTAAATCATATCTTATCCTGACTGTGACTCCATGATACATGAATTGTTTCTTTCTGGCTACTTGCAATATTTTCTCCTTGACCCAGAAGCTCTGGAATTTGGCTATAATATTCCTGGGAGTTTTCATTTTGAGATCTTTTTCAGGAGGTGATCAGTGGATTCTTTCCATTTCTATTTTACCCTCTGGTTCTAAGAATATTTGGTCAGTTTTCCTTTTTAATTTCTTGAAAGATGATGTCTAGGCTCTTTTTTTGACCATGGATTTCAGGTAGTCCAAATAATTTTTAAATTATTTCTCTCAGATATATTTTCCAGATCAATTGTTTTTCCAGTGAGATAGTTCACATTCTCTTCTATTTTTTCATTCTTTTGGTTTTGCTTTATTTTTTTCTTAATCTCTCATAAAGTTACTAGCTTCCATTTGCTCAATTCTAATTTTTTTTTTTTTAAGCAATCGGGGTTAAGTAACTTGCTCAAGGTTACACGGCCAGTTATTCCTGGGTGTGGTGCTGAGTGTCTGAGCCCGGGATTCGATCTCCAGGTCATCCCAACACTGGAGCCGGTGCTCTTACTCGCTGAGCCACCTGGCCGCCCCTAAGCAATTGGGGTTAAGTAACTTGCTCAAGGTTACACAGCCAGGTGTTTCTGGGTGAGTGCTAAGTGTCTGAGCCCGGGATTCGATCTCCAGGTCTTCTCAACACTGGAGCCGGTGCTCTTACTCGCTGTGCTACCTGGCCACCCCTCAATTCTAATTTTTAAAGAAGTATTTTCTCCAGTGAGCTTTTGTACTTCATTTTCCATTTGGTCAATTCTACTCTTTAAGGAGTTTTTTTGTCTTCAATGAATTTTATGCTTCTTTTTCCATTTGGCCAATTCTGCTTTTTAAGGAGTTCTCTTTAGTGAACTTTTGCATATCTTTTTCCAGTTGGTTAATTCTGATTTTTAAGGCACCCTTCTCCTCATTGGCTTTTTGTGCCTCTTTTATCATGTGGCCTAGTCTGTTTTTTAAGGTTTTATTTTCTTCAGTATTTTTTTTGTGCCTCCTTTACCAAGCTGCTGTTTCTTTTTTTGTGATTTTTTTGCATCACTCTCATTGTTCTTCCCAATTTTTCCTCTACCTCTCATATTTGATTTTCAAAATCCTTTTTGAGCTCTTCCAAGGCCTGAAATCAGTTAATATTTTTCTTGTAGGCTTTGGGTATAGGAGCTTTGACTTTGTTATCTTGTTTTGATCTTCCTTGTCACTATAGTAACTTTCTATAGTCAGAATTTCTTTTTTGTTGTTTGCTTATTTTTCCAGCTGATTTCTTGACTTTTAACTCTTTGTTAAAGTGGGGCTTTGCTTCCATGGTGGAGGGTGCACTGTCCCAAGCTTCAGGGGTTTTGTACAACTGTTTTCAGAGATATTTCTAGGGACCTGTAAGTTTTCAGTGCTTCCAAAGTGGTATGATCTAAGGAGAGGTGTTTGCTACTCTCTTGGCCTGTGCTTTAGTCTGTGAGTGAACACAAGCCATCTTTCCTGCTCTGGAACTGTGATGAGGGTCTCTGCTCCATTACTATGGGCTGCAAGCTTCAGCGTGCTGGTGTTCCTCCTCACCCTGGGACTGCCACTCAGGACTGTGACACAGATATGAGAATGGGCAAAGCAACAGAGTTCTGCCTCTCCTGCCACCAAAGAGACCCCTGTAATCTCCTTCTGATCAATTTTCAGCCCCTTTACCATCTCTGGGCTGAGAACTTTGGAAACAACTGCTGCCACTGCTGATTCAGTGGCTCCCAAGGCCTTGTTCCTGGTTTGCTCGGGCCTAGTCTGTACGGGAGTGCCCTGTACTGCTCTCCATTCTTACCCTGGTGTGACAAACATTTCTTGCTGAACTTCTAAGTTGTCTTTGGCTAGAACATTATTTCACTCCATCTTTTTGTAGGTTCTTCCCACCAAAGGAATTTCTCCAGGAAATCTCCAGGAATTACTCTATGATGTTTGGGTGGGTTTTGGGGAGAGCTCAAGAGAGGGGTTGCCTTTCTCCAGCATCTTGCCACCTCCTCCTATCTATCCTACCCATCTTTCATTCATCTACCTATCTGTATCCATCCAATTCTCTATCTACATAGCAGTCTGACTTTCTATGATCCTTAGAAGTAAGAAGCAGATCAGAGCAGTACATTTGCTAAATGAATGCTACTGCTACAAATGAGCAAGTTCAATTTAACAGGCATTTATTAACTACTTACTATGTGCCAGGCACTGTGCTGAGTAAGCATGAGAATATGGAGGAAGAAAGAAAAGTCTTTACCCTCAAGAAGCTTACTGTCTCCTGGGGAAACAGCATCACCAGGGATAGGTAAATACACAGTACCATATAGCCAAAGTGATTGGATTGGGCAGAGCATGAACAACCTAGAGTACTAGGAAAGGCCTCTTGTTGGAGGTGGCCTTTGGGCTGAATCGTGAAAAGAGGTAGGGCTCCTCAGAGGTCGAAATGAAGGAGAGCATTCCAGATACAGAGGGCAGCCAAGGCAAAGGCAGGAGGTGAAATGCAATGCATGGGGAATAGGAAATAAGCAAATTTCTGGAACTCGGAGTTTGCAAAGGGAAATCATGTGGAATTGGTCTGGAAAGTTAGGTGGAGCTGCTCCTGAAGGGCTTTAACTATGCAACACAATTTGCATTTTATCCTAGAGGCAACTGGGAACCTGTAGCATTTATCTTCTCCAGTCTATGGTGCCTAAATCCTGTTTATCAACATTTGTGGTTTCCTCCATTATACTGTGAGATCCTTGAGGACAAACTGTCTTTTGCCTTTCTTTGTAACCTCAGCACTTAGGACCAGGTCTGGCACACAGTAGGTGATTAATATATGATTATTAGTTGATTGACTGACTAACTGCATGGAGGTGACATGGTTGTGTGGGGATAGGGGTGGGAATGGGCTAAAGAGGAGAAAAGACTTGAAGCAGAGAGCTCTGTTAGAAGGTCACTGTAATAGTTCAGGCAGGAGATGAGGAGATCCCAATCTGGAAAGGTTGTGGCCTGGTCAACACCGATCTAAGATTCTCTGATTCTTATGGCTAGAGACCCCAGTGGGGATGGGATGAGGGGAGATATTTTCCAAATCATAAACCAAATGAGGCCATGGTCTAAGAATTTTCTCTCATAGTCAATGGCCAATTAATAGGAGATCAGAGCTCAGTCCAGTTTAGGAAGAAGAAGGAGTGTTTCTCCACTCCTCAGCTAGTCTGGAATTCTGTTTAGATTAGAAAAGATCTGCCAGTGGGTCCTTACATTAGAAGGCCCACACCCTACCACAGTGATAACCCATGAAGGAGGGAGAAGGGGGAGGAAGGAATGCACTGATTCACCACCCCACCCATCCCCTGCCTCTAATCTACAGTCTGGAATTTTACAGACCTCTTTAAAAAAAAATGAGTGGGTGCCCAGATTCCCCAGAAAGCAACAGGATCCCCACTTGCCCATCAGCTTTTGTAAGTACCCAGGAGGACTGGAGAGAGCTGCGGAAGCTCCCATTAATCTCAGCCACACAGAGCAATCATTGCCCCAGAAAGCAGATGACAACCTTCAAGTAAGTCCCTGCTGTTCTGGGAAAACCCAGCCAGGGAAAGAGGGAGAGGAATGATAGATGTTCGGAGACCTTATGGCTAGTGCTGGGTTTGTTGAGGGGGAGGTAAGGGAAAAGGGAGGAGGATTTCCCCTCAATGGTGGGATCTGGAAAGTTGTAGCCTAATAGTAATTACAGAGGATAAAACAGACCCAGGAGACGTAAGTACTGAGAGATTTCTTCAGGAATTTCTCCCTCACTGAATTGAGTCCACAGGCTTCTCTCTGTCTATGGACTGGATAATGAACAGGAAAAGGCCACTTGATTTCCCTTCTTAGGAGGAAGGTCCAGAGATTTTCAGAAGTGGAAAGAACTTTGAATAAGGCAAAGGATTTTATTTTACAGATATGGAAATAGAGGCCCAGAGAATTTTTGCCCAAGATCACACAGTAAGCTAGCAGCCAAACTGGAATTAGAACTGTATCATCCAACTCAGAGTCTGGTGATCTTTCCCTTATACCACACTATCTTCTGGGCTGACTTCTCATTTTGAGTGGGCAATGTGGTATCATAAACAGAGCAGAGTCAGAGGGTCTGGGTTCAAATCTTGCCTCTGCTACTTAGCCTCAATCTGACCTTAGTAAGGTCACTTGGGTCTCTGGGCCCCAAAGTCTTCATCAATCAATAAGCATTTATTAAGAACTTATTCTGTTTCAGGAACTATGCTTGTGACATGAAGACAAAAGGAAAACATTCCCTGCTTTCAGGGAGTTTACATTCTAATACGGGATACATATGACACACATACACCTAAGCACATAAATAATATACAAATGTGTGATGGGGGAATCTGACTCATAAGACCTGAGCCTATGGCAGATCCTCAGAACACAAAGTATTTTCAAGAAGATGATGCTTGAGCTGAGCCTTGAAGGAAATCAGACATGAAGAAAGAATAAATTCCATGCAAAAAAAGACAACCAGTGCAAAGAAAAGGAGAGGAAAAGGCATACACTGTATGGAATAGCCAGTCTGAAGAATGGAGAGGTAGGAAGAGACCAGAGTGTGAAGAGATTTAAATGCCAGGTCCAAAAGGTAATACGGAGCCACTGGAGTTTATTGAGTAGGGGGAGATATGCTTAGACCCACATTTTTGGAAAGTCCCTTTGGTAGCTCTGAGGAGAAGAAATGGGCATGAAGGGAAGCTTGAAGTAGAGAAACCCAACATACTCTATGAGGGGGTTAGACTAGCTGGCCCTTAAGGGCCGTGCCAGTTCTGGATCTTTGAGCCTGTGACCCAGGGGCATGCTGGAGTCAGCTCATCCTGCCTCTCAGCTTACCATTAAATTTTCAGTGTGAATATTTACACCCTAGAAATCAGTGGACCCCACAAATCATGGCTTGATTCATTGTTCCATTGATGATGTAGACTTGAGAAAGATGGAGAAAATGTTAATTACTGCAGATTAGACTTAAAAGTATGTCATGAGTTATATTTTTTCTTTCAGAAAGCTTCTTGCTAAACATCCTCCAGCACATCCCTGCTATGATCCTATGATACCAAAGGTCCTTTCCAGCTCTAACACCTATATTCATCTCTTTCTGGCCTTAGTTTTAAAGAAGCATCAATGTATTTAGTCCCCTCAGGGACTAAAATAGTGTGTGTGTGTGTTGGGGTGGGATGTGGGGGGGAGCTGATGTAGTAAGGCCTCTTGAAGGCTCAAGTCTCAAAGAACTTGGATTATAGATTATAGATTTCTCTCCACCCTTTTATTGACTCAAGTTCCCACCTAGGAAAAAGAGAAAATATAACTCCTGGATAGCCCAGTAATCTGGGAACTGTCCCCTGAATCCTATCAATAATAGTGTTATTAATAATTATTCATAATTATTAATTATCAATAATTAATCAATCAATAAGCATTTATGAAGCATTTACTATATGACAGGTACTGTTCTAGGTACAGAAGATACAAAGACAGGTGGCTCAGGAGACCAACAGAGTGCCAAACCCAGAGACAGGAAGACCCCAATTCAAATCTGGTCTCAGATACTTACTTAGCTGTAAGACCCTGAACAAGTCATTTAACCTCTGTTTGCCTCAGTTTTCTCATCTGTAAAATGGGGATAATAATATCACTTACCTCCCGAGGCTGTTAGGACAAAGTGGGCTAATAATTGTAAAATGCTTAGCACAGTACCTGGCACATAGTAAACAAAATATTAGGTGTCATCATTAAAATAAGCCAGTCAGTCCATGCCCTCAGGGGCTCAGTACATTCTGGTAAGTCCTGGTCCTAGATAAATAAATATGGAATAGCCACAAAATGAGTACAGCATGATCTGGAGGTGAGAGCAGGGCACTATCAGCCAACAGAAACTCTTCCTTAAGGAGATGGCTTTTGGGCTGAACTTTGAAGGGAAATGGAGTTTCAAGAGGCGAAGGTGAGGAGGGAGAACATTTCAGGCTTAGGGATAAGGGAGGGGGTAAGTAATCTGTGTAAAGGCTAGGAAAGAGTGATGGAACATCACAGGGAGCGATAATAGGCCATTGTGGGCAAGAAGGAGTGATGCAGAATTGGCCTGGGAAGACAGGCTGGAGCCAGATTGCAAAGGGCTTTACATTCCAAAGAAAGAGTTTTCATTTCATCCTAGAGGCCATAGGGAACCACTAAAGCTTCTCCAACAGGAGAGTGATATGGTCGTATCTGTGCAATAGGAATGTCAGTTAGGTAAAGAATGATCAGAGAGGGGAGGGTCTGGATGCAAGGAGACAGACCAATGAGGAGGTGATAAGTGAAGAGGGCTTAAACTAGGTTTGTATGACTGGAGAAGCTGAAGAGATAACCTGACCCAAAAAAATTTGTATTTGATCCTAGAGGTAATAGGAAGCCACTGGAATTGAATAGGAGGGTGATATGGTCACTTCTGAGCTTTAAGAACATCACTTTGGTAGCTGAGTGGACAGTGGATTGAAATGAGGAGAGACTTATGGCAAGGAGATCAACAAACAGACTATTGCAATGGTCCAACAATGAGGGTATGCACCAGGGTAGCAGCAGTATCAGAGGAGAGAAGGGGGCTTACGTGAGTGATGTTCCAAAGGTAAAATTGAGAGGACTTGGCAACAGATTGAATATGGGGGTGAGAGAGTGAGAAGTTGACCATGATGACATGTAGGCTATGAGCCTGGGTAACTAGAAGTATAATGGTACCCTCAACAGTTGGTTGGTTGTTGTCCTTTGTTTTGGGGTTTTGTTTTGTTTTGTTTTGTTTTTGCTTTTTGGAGGGGGGAGGGCAGGACAATTGGGACTGCGACTTGCCCAAGGTCATAGTGCTAGTAAGTGTTAAGTGTGTGAGGCCGGATTTGAACTCAGGTCCTCCTGACTCCAGGGCTGGTGCTCTATTCACCGTGCCACCTAGCTGCCCCATTGTCCTTTGTTCTTGAAGAGGACCAAAATTGTGTCCAACTATGGCTAATCAAACCAATACCATCTCAGAATGCTCTACCACAAGTCGGACACAAATAGTAATAAGGAAGTCTGGAAGAGGGGAAGTTTGGGGCGGGGTGGGGGGGGAAGGTAATGACTTCAGTTCCTGACATGTTGAGCTTGAGATATCTACAGGACATCCATTTTGAGACATCTAGTAGGCAGCCAGAGATGTACATTTGGAGGTCAGCAAAAAGGTTAGAGCTGGATAAGTATTTCTGAGGATCGTCAGCAAAGGGATGATCATAGAATCCATGGGAGATGAGGGAAAATACCAAAGATGAAGAAGAGAAGAAGGACCCAGGACAGTGTCCTATGGAACACCCATGGTCAAGTGGCTTGACCTACCTGAAGATCCAGCAAAGGACATTGAGAAGGAACTGTCAGAAGGTAGGAGGAGAACCACAAAGAGAGTCATATCACTAAACCTTAGAGAGAAGAAAATATGAAGGAGAAAAGAGTGATCAAGAGGGTTAAGGACTGGAAAGAGGCCTCTATATTCAGCAGTTAAGAAGATTGGAGAAAGGCATCTTGGCTGAATGATGAGGATGGATGCCTGATTGCAGAAAGTTAAGAATAGAGTGAGAGGAAAGGAAGCATAGACACCTATTGTAGATAGCCACAGATGGGAGGAAAGATAGGGGATGATACCTAACTGGGATGAATGACCAAGGTTTTTTGAGGATGAGGGAGATTTAGGCATGTTTGTAGGAAGTTGAGAAATAGTCACTCAACAAGGAGAGATTGAAGATAAGTGAGGAGGCAGCTGGCGGTGCAGTGGATAAAGTACTAGCCACGGGGTCAGAAGGATCTAAGTTCAAATCTGGCCTCAGACACTTATGAGCTGTGTGACCCTAGGCAAGTCACTTAACCCTAACTGGCCCCTCAAAAGAAAAAAAAAGAAGATAAGTGAAAAAGTGAGACATTAGACTGGGTAATCTTCTAAAGAAGATGGGATAGCGTGGGATCACTTGTGCATGTAGAGGGGTTTGCCTCAGTGAGAAGGGCCACCTCTTCTATTGTGACTGGTGAAGGATGAGACAATGGCAGAAGGCCTCTGAGTGCTGTGAAGTGAGGAAGAGGGGAGAAGAGGGAGCTCTCAGCAAATGGCTTCAATTTTATCAGTAAAATATGAGGCCAGGTGCTCATCTGAGAGAGCAGGAGGAGGGGAAGGTTTGAGAAGGGGGGGAAAGCTTTGGAAAATCCATTGTGGTGAGTGGAATATTGAGTCAATTGGAGAGCTGTAAAAGACTTGCCTTACCACGGTGAGGACCTAGCAGAGATGGCATAACATGAATTTATAGTAGGTTTGGCACAATTTTGTCCAGCTTTATTCTACAGCATGAGGAAGAGTGTATAAATTTGTATTGCTCTATACCATTCTCTGCATTCTCTGAGCTGGCAGGGTTCTCAAATTAAATTGTATTTTCAAATGAAATAATATTTTTTTAAAAACTTAGTACAATAGGCACTTCATAAAGGCCTGTTCCCTTCCTCTGTTCTCTGGGCAGAAGTACCTAGAATTATGGGCAGCAGAGTGGGGTTCCTTAAAGACCATGTTCTGCATAAGAAATAATAATAGCTCACATTTCTATGATATTTTACATTCATTATCTCATTTATTTCTCACAGCAACCCTGGGAAGTAGGTGTTATTATCCCCATTTTACAGATAAGGAAACTGAGGCTGAGAGAAGTTAAATGATTTGCCCAGGGTCATACAGCTAATAAGTGTCTGAGTCTGGACTCAAACTCACATCTTCATGACTCCAGTTCTCTATCTCCTACAATACCTAACTTCCAGAAGCAGAGACAGAGTTTTGTGTTTCTCCCACAGGAACATATTCAGCTTCCTTAGGGTTTCTCTCTTAGAGCCTCTCTTCTCTAAAGCTTCTAGAAAGAGAGCTGTTGGTGGTAGCATTCAGTCATTTTTCAGTCGTGCCTAATTCTTCATCACCCCATTTGAGATCTAGTATCTAGAGATACTAGAGTGGTTTGCAATTTCCTTCTCCAGCTCATTTCACAGATTAGGGAACTGAGGTAAACAGGGTTAAATGACTTGCTGTAGCAGCAAGCACCCTAGCATTCCCAGGGTGGCTGCCAACACAGGTTCTTAGATCTGCTTTTCTAAAGGAAAGCAACTCAAAATGGGTTAACAATCTTGCTTTGATCAAACATATGTTGTTTACCTAGTTCAGGGGAAAAAGGTCTGAACTTCAGAGAATACAAGCAAGTTACAAGCAGACAGAGAAACAGTTTACCAGATAGGCTTCCAGCTGTCTGACCATTACATCCATACCTAGCCAGTTACCAGAGAGGGAAGCACTAACATCTGGGTTTTCAAAGCTGAGGGGCTCAACAGTTGCCCAGAGTCTCATTTGGTCAAATCATACAACTCTTCTCAAAGTGAGCCCCCAAAAAAACCTCACATCGGGTATATATATAGCCTTCTCCTGGGTCAGAGAATGTCACAACCCTTTTGTATTGACCCACTGCCCAATCACAAAGTATCAAGGCGTGGACCTTCCTGAAAAACAAACCTCCCGCCACAGGCTCCAGGTGACCACATTCAGCCTGTTAGGGGGCAGAGTATATTTTCAAATCAAGCAAGGTTCTCAGAGTAGCTTAAGCCTATCAAAGGGCCTAGGGGCAGGGAAGATCTTAGATTCCCATTCCCATAATACTTGCCCAGGGTCACACAGCTAGTAAGTGTCTGATACCAGATATGAACTGGGAAGAAATTTTCCTGACTCCAGGCACAGCTGCTCTAGCCACTGTGCCACCTATCTGCCCACAAATCCTGACCCCTATTCTGAATTTGAGCAACTTAACTTGTGCTTCAGTACAGTCCTATATGTCTCTTCCAACTTCGGTATGAAAAAATATGAGGGGTCCTTCAATTGTGGGATTGTAGGATTTAGGGTGGGAAGAGACCTTAGAGGCTATCTAGTTCAACTTCATTTTACTGATCAGGAAGCTGAGCCCCAGAGAGATGGTGACTTGTCCAACATAACACAAGTAGTAAGTTACAAAAACAGAACACCAAGCTCCTACCCCTCAGTTCAGCCCATTACCTCTGCTCTGACTTCTCTTTTTTCTTTCCACCCTCTTCTTCTTCCCAAAATCTCTTGCCATCATCCTTCCCCCATCTCCTCCCTTCCTCTATTCTCTGATAATGAGGTGACCTTCTCTTTGCCAAGGACAAACCTGCAATACTCAGCTTTAGTCTCCTCCCTTCCCATCTTCTCCAGCAGAGGGTCCCCACCCACATTCTCCCTGTTTCTCTCTCTTTAGCTGTCCCCTACATGCAGAATGCATTCCCTCCTCCTCTGCACCACAAAATCTGTCACTTCCTTCAAGAAACAGTTTCTACCAGCTGCTGGAGTTCTCCTTCCCTAATCACCTTGTATCTACCTGCCTTGTACTGATGTATTTTTCTGTATGTTTTCAGTCTGTGCATTCTCACATTTATGTGACATCTCCCTCAGCAGAATGTAAGGTCTGTGAGAGCAGAAATTGTGTCCTTTTTGGCGAGCATGGTGCCGGTATACAGCAGGTGCTTAATAAACACTTGTTGATCCATTCATTCATTCCCTCAAATTTTGCTGAAGCATTTTGTTTCGATCTCTCCTTTGCCCTGTCACCTTTTACTTTATATTTACTGATTGTGTACAATCCATCTGCCCATAATTAGACAGGAAGTTCACTGAGGACAGGAACTATATAATTGGTCCATCTTTCACTAAAAATTTTTGTATCCCCTGTCCCTAGCACAGCACTTTTCATGTAGTTGGTGTTTAATGAGGGGCTGTCCAATTGAACAACCATCTATTCAGTGTCTACTATGTGTAAAACCCTTAGGGACATACCGAGCTAGACATGGTTTCTGCTTTCTTAAAAACTAGCAGGGGAAATAGTTTGGTTGTAAGCTGGGTTACATAGGAGACATATAAATCTGCAATAGCTACTTATTATCATTACTAATAATAATTCACATTTCTCTAGCACCTTATGGCTTATAAAATGACTTCCCTGGGAGATAAGTAATGCAATTATTATTTCCCCCATTTTATAGTGAAGGCTCCAAGCAGTTATTGTCATGATTATAGCTAATGATCATTACAAATAATTATTAACTGTCATCAATAATAATTGATATTTATATAGTGATTTACAGTTAGTAAATGAATGAATGAAATGAAAAGGTATTTGTTAAGGGCTTACTAGGTGCCAAGTACTTTGCTAAACACTGGATATGCAAATGCAAAGATGAAGAAATGCCCCCCTTAAGGAGCTTACGTTCTAATGAGGGGAAGCAAAATATGGGGTATAGCAGTTGCCAGGGAGGGGTGTTATAATTTGGAAAGTTGCAGGAATGGTTAGTGTAGCCACAAAGGAATAGATTGACACACTCTTTGTTGTATTTATGGCAGTATTTAAATGGGGGGGAGGGGGAAAATGAGCATTTCTACCTTGACGACTATGTGCCAAGTGCTGTGCTAAACAATTTACCAATATTATCTCACAATAACACTTCAAAGTAGGTGCTATTATAATCCCCATTTTACAGTTGAGGAAACTGAGGCAAAGGTTAAGTGACTTGCTCAGGTCCCCACAGCTAGTGTCAAGTCATATTTGAACTCAGGTCTTCCCGATTCCATGCCCAGGGCTCCATCCACTGTGCCACCTAGCTGCCTCTATTGACTTAATTGTAGTTCCAAAAGTGGAAAGGGCCTGGCATGGGGTGGGGGAGGCCTGGAGAGGAAACAAAAAGAAAAGGAAGAAGACGACTGGGGAGTCAAGTAAAGCATAGCTGGGCCTAGCCTAGATAAACTGGGCCTGGTGAGGCCCTCACCAGTTATGAGAGCAGGGGGGCAGGGCAGGGACTGGTGAAGCCCTCTAGGGCATGGTCTCTGGTGGGGCAAAGCACTTGGCAGATAACATCCCAATGACTCACTGGCCCATGATTCCCCAGCTAGTAAATGTCAGAAACAGGAATTGAAAGGTCATAGGATTTAGAACTAGAAGGCAGAGGACACTTTAAACAAAGCAAGCAAGTTCTTCATTCAATAATCGTTTATTCAACAAGCACGCTCTTGGATCTCCTTCTATCTGTCTGACTGCTCCTTCTCAGTTTACTTTTCATGGATCGTTATCCATAACTTGTGTCCTAACTATGGCCATACCCTCAAGGTTCTCTTCCTGGGGCTCTCTTCCTCCTAGTCTCCCTCCTCACTGCCCCCTCCCCACTCTTTCTCTCTCCCTCTTTGTCTTCTCATTCTCTCTCAATCTTCTGTACTCTCTCTCTAATTCTCTCTCTCCTCTCTTTCCCATCCTCTTTCCTTTTTCATTCTTATTTTCCTTCCTCTATCTCTCCCCTTTCTCCCTCTCTCTTCTCATTCTTTCCTCTATCTCTTTCATTCTCTCTCTCCCTCTTACTCTTGCTTCTTTCTCTCATTCTGTCTTTATCTCTCTGTGTCCTGTCTCATATTCTCTCTTCTCCCCCTCCCCCCCCCCCTTTCTCTCTCTCTCTCTCTTCTCTGTGTCTCTCTCCTCATCTGTCCCCTAGGGTTCATATATCATCTCTACCCAGATGACTCCAAAGTCTATATGTTCAGTTCTAGTCTCTACCTTGAGCTTCAGGGACGCGTTTCAAATTGTCCATTAAATCCCTCCCACCCCATTGCTAAGTACATTCCCTGAAAACAGACAAGCAAAATTGCCTGAGGACACCATTGCACTTTCCAATTTGTTGTTCACTTATTCTAAGCAGAAAGGAAATGCATTTATTTCAGTTTTGAAATATGGTAACCCCATTGTTCGTTGTATTTGACCCAGGTGTTGTTGCTTTGAAATATCTTCCTTATTGACATTGCCAGAGTCATAATTTTGTTCCATTGACTCTGCTTTCTTCAATCTGCATCACTTCATATGAGTCTTCTCATGTTTCTCTGAAAAAAAAAAACAACAAAATTGTTTTTTAAACATCTTCAGCCTAAGGTGCCATTGAAATGTCCATCTTGACACTGCCAACAACAAAACTCATTCCCTTTCCCCCACCCTGTTATATCCCTTTGTACTCCATCATGGCCCAGCGACTTCATTCTCCTTCAAGACCAGCTCAGACTTGGTCCTCCCCCTTTTTAGCTTCCCCTTCCTTGCTGTTTTCTCCCATTAAGCAACTTGAGGGCAGGGACCGTCATTCTTTTTTTATTTGTATATGCAGAGCTTTAGCATAGTGACTGGCATGTAATAGGCACTTTAAAATGTTTATTGACTAACATTTCGTGATGTGAGTTTTCTCCCAGCTTTGACCTTCTGTGTTCCAAGGCCCCTCCCAGCTCTGACCTTCTGTGTTCTAAGGGTCTTCCCAGGTCTGACATTTTGTATTTTAAGGCCCCTCCCAGCTCTGACATTCTGTTCCAAGGCTCCTCCCAGCTCTGACATTCTGTGTTCTATCTAAGGTCCCTCCCAGCCCTGACATTCTGTGTTCTAAGGCTCCTCCCAGCTCTGACATTCTGTGTTCTAAGGCTCTCCCAGCTCTGACATTCTAGTATGTGATGATAATGTTGATGGTTTTATACACAAACACTTCAAAAGATAAGGTTAAATAATATGACCAAGGTCATTCTGTAAAATGAGGAAGATTCCCTTCCCCATGAGTCCTGCACTCTCACCAATTTATCACTAAGCATTCACAGGCAGAACCATGACTTTCCCCTGGGAGATCAGACATCCTGGTACTAAGTTATCAACATTTTCCATCCAGCATTAAAGACATAGTTCAATTCTAGTCAATTCAAGAACTGGGGGTTAAGGCTCTCCTTAAAAGTAGATCTTCTCATAACTGTGATTTCAAGGGTCCTGGGAAGTTTCTTCACATCCCCCACCCCAAAGGCTCCCTTCTAGCTAACTCATCAATTCCAGAAATTCCACTGTTAGAGCTTCATTTCTTTGACTTAAGTCAGATGTATTATAATGCAAATATCCCTAGGAGATACAACACAAAAATCTTTTCAATCTTCTATCTATTTTAGTATAAATGCAATAGTACAACAAAACAGGAAGCATGGTATTTAAAAAAAAAAAAAAGATGGGCCTCTGTTTCAGTAAGAAATTTGGAGTCATTGAAATAGCTTTGTAGTTTCCCAAATGTCAATTCATCTGCTTTCTTCTGCCTTTTCAATTCTGGGCACCATTCACTTATCTCTTTGCCAGTGTCTGTTCAAGATAAATATATGGATGGACAAACTCTATAGGTTGCCCATTCAACTGCATCTGGACCAAAGATATTCTTCATCTGTTTCATTTTTCCTTTTCTGATAATTGCGCCAAACTCTGAGCGATTTCAGATCTCATTTAGGAGTCTCTGCAGTGTCAGGGGCTTGATGCCCTTCCCATAATGTCATCAAAAAACAGGAGAGTCTGGAGGACCTCACTATCCATAGAGAATCCCTCTTCCCCCTGGACTAGGAGCTGGATCTCTTCCATGACAATGGCAAATGCCTTTGGCAAACATAGTAGGTTGCCATGGCCAAAAAATTCGACAACAAGAAATCAGTCTACTAGGTGATGGGTCTCTCTATTGCTTAGCTAGTCTGGTCCTCAGAAACTCTTTCCAACATGGCAGAAGTTGCCAGAACTTGAGTACTACAGGCATTGCCTTGGGAACTCAGGCTTGCCTCATTGTCATTATAAAGCATCAAGAAAAGCTTGTTAAACTTCCTGAGCATGCAAGTGAATGATTTTTATCAGATCATTACCTTGCAGTAAAATTTATATATTTTATTTATTTTTTCAACTAAGAAAAAATAAATTTTCTCTCCCTCTCCTCCCTCTCACAATTGAAAAAGAAAGAAAAACAAAGGCTTTATCACAAATGTGGATAGTCAGGCAAAACAAATTCCTGCTTCAGCCAAAAAATGTCTCAGTCTATATTCTGAATCCATCAGCAATCTGTCAGGAGGGAGGTAGCATGTTTCATGAGTCCTCTGGAATTGTGGCTGTTGTTGCATTGATCAGAGTTCTTAAGTCTTTCAAAATGTATTGGTCTTGACAATGTTGTTATTGTACAAATTGTTCCTGTGGTTCTGCTCATTTCACTCTGTATCAGTTCACACAAGTCTTCCCAGGTTTCATTTCTTGGAGCACCATAATACTCCATCATATTCATATACCATATAACTTGTTCAGCCATTTCTCAACTGAGGGGCACTCCCTTGGTTTCCATTTCTTTGCCACCAAAAAAGAGCTGTTCTAAATATTGTCTCTTTGATCCCTTTGGTGTAGAGGCCTAGTACTGATACTATGAATAAAATTTGAAGAAGGTGGGCACTCAGCACATGAGTATGGATAGGAAAATCAATTACAGGAAAAGGACACCAAAAAGGGAGACTTGGGTGGAAAAAGGAAGACTTCCCTTTGGAGTAAAAAGCCATTTTTACCAAGGCAACTTCTTTCCTAACTACTATCTTTCCCTCTTTATCCCTAACATAAAAGCCTTATCCTTTCATGTTAAACTAGGACTAATTAAACTCAAAATAAGAACAAACTTTCTACCAGCTAGAACTATCCAAAAATGGAACAGACAACTTGAACACTGGACTTGGGAACACAAAACTTATGTTTAAATATTAGCTAATTGTGTGACTAGGGAGTCAAAGAACCAACTCTGAACCTCAGTTTTCTCATCTGTAAAATGGAGAAAATATACTGTTCTAAAAGTCTTGGTGCAGTCTCAAGCTGCTTAAAAATGTACCAAGGCTCTTGGGACATCTATATTTGCACAGTGTTTATAGAGATTATTGTGAGGGCCAACAAGCTACATACGTAAAGAACTTTGTAGGAATTTCATAAATTAAAAAAAAAACTTTATAAATTGTTATTATTATTTATGACTAGCAATGACTGGTTAAAGTCTAAAGTCAAATTAAGTCTGGATAATAGAAGCCAAATTCTTTTAGCTATCCTAGTAGGTAGCTAACCAATCATTGCTTGTCATTAATAATAATAACATATATGTATATGCACATATGTATGTACACATATTTGTTTGCACACACACAAACACATCTATATTTTAAATGCCCACAAATACCATTAAAAGAGCATTTATTTCCATTTTGTTTATGGATACACTTACAAACCACAGAATCAGGCCTTAGCCTTCTATACAGACAAAGGATTTGGAGCTGAGCAAGACCTTAAGGTTCTCCTAGTTCAGTCCCCTTATTTTCTAGATGGGGAAACTGGGGCCCAGTAAGGCCCAAGGTCCCAGAAGGAACCCTATCTTCTAGCTCTAAGGCCAGATCTCTTTTTACCCCATCAGGCTTTTTCATAGCCAGGTGATAATTCTAAAAAAGAAAAAAACAGCAGAAATACTAAAAATGAAAGTGATACAGGAAAAATCAATACAATGCAGTTTTCACAAACCTTGCGAATGACACAGCGATTTAGGTGATGATGGGATGATGAAACCACCCAATAACAACCCTTTAGTGCTCAGTGATGCCTTTGGCCTGGGGAAGTTGAGCTGCATGGGAATTTGGCAGCCAGAAGAAGGTTGGTGATCCATCATCCCCCTGGCCTCCAAATCACTCAGACAGACCCCATCTGGAATGCTGTGTTCATTCCTAGGCTCCACATTTTAGGAGGGGGCATTGGAAGACTGAAGGGGAGAATCAGGATGGTGAGGAGACTAGAGACCATGCTACATGAGGGTCCATCCAGGTAATCTGAATTCTCCCTGTCCCTTATGGGATCTTGTATTTTCTTATCTATGTATTTGTTGCATCTGCTCCCCCCCTCCCCCCCCAACCCTCCCAACAAGCTCTTTGACAGGAGGGACTGTTGCATTGCTGCATTGATTCCCCAGAGCCTATAGCAGCACCTTACAGGTAGCAAGTACTTAACAAATGTTTTCTGAATTGAATTCAGTAGAATGTAATTGACTTGGTGGAAGAAACTGAGGATGTTTAGTCTAGGAAAGAAGGACTCAAGAGGGAGGGGGGCCATAACTGCTGATTTCAGATATCTGAATGGCTGTCTTATGAAATCCAATTTAATTCAACAAGCATTTAGTAAGTCCCTACTACGTGCCAATGTGCAGCAGAGGGAATAAAAAGAGAGCGCAATATGGTGAATTGGGCATTAGGCCTGAAGTCTGGAAGAGTTGAGTTCCAACCTGGCCAAGTGACCATGGGCTAGTCACAACTTTTTTGCCTGCTTCAATTTCCCCCAACTGTAAAATGGGGGAAGTCATAGCACCTACCTCCCAGGGTTATGTAAGGATCAAACAAGCACAATGCCTGGAACATAGTAGGTGACTAATAAATACTTCCCTTCCCCATCCCCTAAATATATCTCAGGCAAAATCAAAAAGTGGTCCCTAACTTCAGGGAATTTAGAATGTACTGAGAGGGATGGGATGGAGGAAAAAAACCCCAACAGTGTTCTATAAGAGGAATGGTCCACATCGCTCCACAGGAGAGAATGAAAACCAGGGCAGGCCCATCACATCTGTAATCTCCTTAGTGTGAGAACTCTCTCTCTCACAGCACAGATTCAAACCATCCATGCCTGCCCTTCCATGGTGTTCTTTGTCTATAAGTTTTCCTGTAAATCTACCACAGGGAGTCCATCCAAAATGGGGGAGGCCCTTTCCCACTTCTCTTAACATTCAGTAGATGCCAAAGGAGCAGTGAGGGCTGTCCATCATTTATCTCCTGCTCTGACTATGTTGGGGAAAGTTACAAGGATCATACTGAGATTCCAGTCCCATAGAAGGAAGAACAGTTGGTGATCAGCACTTTCGCACAATTCATGGGACTGCCTCTGGAGTCATGAGTTCCTGGTCACTTGAGGTCACAACAGAGTCATGATTGTTAGATACATGACTTAAAGTCTTGAGTAAATTGAATTAAACTTGGATGTAACCACAGATTTGAGCTAGAATGAGCTTAGAGGCCACCTAGTCTTCATTTCACTGATGAAAAAAAAACCCAAATACAAAAGTCCAGTGACTCACCCAAGGGCATCCAGTTCATTAGTAGCAGCACAGACCCTCATGAAACACAAACCCAGGCCTGGTGGTCCTTCCACTACACCATGAACCAAGGCTGGATGGTCATTCTGAAGTGTGTTATAGACTCTATTCTGAGTAGATGGTGTAGAGAGAATGGCTGCTTCAAGCATGGGCTGAACTAGCTGACCTCTGAAATCAATGAAGGAAATTAAATGCACAAGATTTTAGTAATGCCCCATTAACATGAAGAAATGCAAGGCTGTGCCAGTCATGTAGAATCCTTCCCCTGCCTGACAGCCTGCAGGAGGAATGGAGGAACTTACCAGCACCAGGAGCATGGTTGTTACCATGGCAACACCTCACCTTCTGCATTCCTCAACTTTGGAGTTTGAGATTTCTGCAGGTCACAAGTTACCTTGGGTTTTCATGTTCCTCTTTGGCTGTTGGGAGAGGAAAGAATGTGACCCAGTTTTCCTCTTGCCTGTGGATATCAACATCTCATCAGCAGGGGTGTGTGCCTAGGAGTCAGGTGAGAAATCATAGGACCTCAGAGGGAGAAGGAGCTGGAAGGCACCCAGGAGAACCCAGATCAGAACAGGAATCCTAGTTCCAACATCTAAAACAATCAGACACCCAACTTCAACTCAAATACCTCCAGTGATAGGGAATCTCACTATCTCTCAAGGAAGACTTCCACTTGGAGAATTGTTAGGAAGATTTTCCTCATGAGGATCCTAAATCTGCCTCTCTACAGCTTCCAGTTCTGGGGTCAAGTCTAGTTCCTAATCAATTTTTTTTCCCATCACCAATATTTATTGAACATTTACAGGCATAATAGAACATACAGAAAAACACTGTCCCTATCCATTAGGACCTATACGTACAAAAATATTTACAGCAACTCTTTTTGTGGTAGCAAAGAATTGGAAATTGAAGGGATGCTCATAAATTGGGGAATGGCTAAACAAGTTGTGGTATATGATTGTGATGGAATACTGTTGTGCAATAAGAAAGGATGAGCAGAATGGTTTCAGAAAAACCTTGGAAGACTTATATGAACTGAAGCAAAATGAAGTGAGCAGAACCAAGAGAACACTATACACAATAACACCAATATTGTAAGGATGATCAGCTGTGAAAGACTTAGCTACTCTGATCAATACAATGATCCAAGACAATGCCAAAGGACTCAGAATGAAAAATACTATCCACTTCCAGGAAAAGAACTGATGAAATCTGAGTGCTGATTGAAGCAAATTTTTTTCACTTTATTTTTCTTGCTAACTTTTTTTTTGCAACATGGCTAATATGGAAATATGTTTTGCATGATTTCACATGCATAATTGATATCATATTGCTAGCTTTCTCAGTAGGTGGGGGGAGAGGTAGAAGGAGGGAGAGAATTTGGAACTCAAAATTTAAAAAAAAAAAGGAATGTTAGAAAGGAGAGAAATTGTACCCAGAAAAAGAAAAGAAAGAAAACTACTTGAAGCCAGTGATCATATGCACCCTAAATCTTCTCTTCTACAAGTTAAACATCCCTAATTCTTTCAACTGAACTTTGTATGAACTTCAGCTGACTAATATGGCTTCCAGTCATCTCACCACAATGATCACCCTCCTCTGGATGTGCTCCAACATGAATGAGTGAATGAATGAATGAAAAGGTATGTATTAAGTGTTTGTCACATGCCAAGCACTGTGCTAATTTGCTTGTGATAGAAATGAAAATGTTGGACAGTCCCTGCTCTCAGGACCTTCCATTCTAATAGGTGGTATTCCTAAAATACACTGGAGAGAGAGAGAGAGAGAGAGAGAGAGAGAGAGAGAGAGAGAGAGAG